>NW_011359125.1:2642211-2662008 GCF_000735185.1 Notothenia coriiceps
TCAGAGGAGACTGGGCCAATTGTACATTCTCAAACGGCACCACTTAGAACTAACTAAACAATGCAGAGATTATTTTTAATTTTAATTGTATTCAATAACCGCAACAAAATTAAACATTATTAAGTGATTTGTAAATAGGAATACAGATCTAACTTAATGTTTTCATAAATATATTTTTCTCCCAGTGAAATTGGCATGGGACTTATTTTTTACCCTTTCAAAGAACCGGAATCGAGAACCGAAAAGCAGAACCGGAATCGTTAAAATCCAAACGATACCCAACCCTACCCTGTAGTGTGATATCTGTGGAGGCAGTACATTGTGATAAAGCTGTTGAAATAGAGCAGCAAAAAGGGGGTGGCCATTGGTCACGAGGCAGAGCTAGGTAGGTCCTTTTAATCATAGGACTTTCAGTTTGATTCCATGTTAAATTATGTTTGAGCAAGACACTGAACCCCAAGTTGCTCTGATGTGCCGGCCAGCGCCTTGCATGGCTGCATTGCCTCCATTGGAGTGTAAATGTGTGTATGATTGGATGAAAGAGACAGAATGTGTAAAGATTGAATTGTGCTATATAACTGCAGTCCATCTACCATAAGGTCAGAGCCTTTGTTTCCAAGTTATACATCTTTCATACAAAAGACTTGCATGTTTTCACCCCACTGACTGTGTGCTCATAGTGTTAAGTGATGAAATGATGAGATAAAAGATAGAGACCATATTAGGTGTACAGCATAATACAAGTATCAAGCAAATAGAAAGTTAATCTCCTTCCACCAGCCACTTGTGTAACCATATGGAGAGGAAGTGCAACCCCCCCTCCAGTATTAACAAAGGCACACAATGAAGTAGAGGAGAGAAAAGTGTTACAATGGTTGACATAAACGGCGATAGAAATAGTTTCTGTGTTCGTCACTTCTTGCACGATATCAAAAGGTCTTTGAAATCGCTTCCCTTAGCCTGAAGGAACCGCATGTGTCTTCCCCAGTGATGGTACTTTTCCAGTTTAAAGGTACATCAGGTGTAAATGAGTCTGCTGCCTCAGTGACCCCCCGCTCTCCGGCTTTTTTTGCGCCACGTGTTTGAGCATGGTGTTGGTTATGGTAGGGACGTTATGGCACAGGGGTGCACCACGCAACATACGTGCTGCATCCGGAGAAACACCACAAAGGAGAATGTGCTGACAGACACAAAACAACGGCTGTACAGATTGCCGCCGGTGCTTTTGTGTTTGGGAGTAGGGGGGGAGGAAAATATGTCCTGGTGAGAAAGGGGGATGGAGCTTCTCGTGTAGAGGGGGGGGGGGATTTCTCCACGCTGCATACCGACCCATCCTCCTTCGTCACACTAACGATTAAGGTCATTGCACTTGTAATGGCCCCTGTGTGTTTATGTTTGACTAAAGTACAGTTTTAGCTCTTCCTGCTTCCTTTTCATGATTATCCACACGAGTGGGGCCCAGCTCTTGTCTATTGGACCCTGAGAACTGATTTAATTATTTTCTATTCTTTATTCCTTTTAATTAATTCACTTGGTATATAGAGTCTGAATCAGTCCTTATGATAAAGCCAGAGAAGTGGACGTGGGCGATTCCTTCTACTTCAACCTTTATTCATTATTAGCAGTAGAAAGTTACTCATATATTTGATCAATATGTACTCGTATTTTTTAAAAGAACAATACCCTAATGCAGGAATACCTTCTTTATTTTATTTAATACAGTTCAAGCATTGAAATAAAATAAAAAATGAAAGTAAAAGCAATAAATACTTACTGACTTTGCAGAATAGCTAATTTAACAATAATGTATGTACATTTGTAGTATGACTATTAAAGCCTACATTTGTATATCACTTTACTATTGCAGCTTTGAAATGTGTGGCCAGTCTACTAATCTTAATGTATTTATTTATACATTTTCTTTATATTACTTTACAAACAGCTGGGTTGCAGGTGATTTTCCAGCTCAGGATCAGTAAAGCTTTATTCATAGAATATCATTATTTATTTGTTGACTGTATTTTAAATCTTAATCCAAATAGTTAAAAGCAGCTGTTATCGAATAAATGTGTGGTCTAAATATAACAAGAAAATGCTAATGCTGAATTGTCATAGAGCATGAATCTTCTCACGATCATCCTTAATTTCCCCCTTAGGGCCACATCTCACCTGGCCTTTTGGTAGATCAGCTGTCCACCCCCACATCCTGGTGAATCACAGCATACTCATTAGTGCAGTATATTCTGTGACACTCTTAGTGCCACCACCTCCAGTGTTGTTTTGAGACGAGTCTCCACGGGGAATCCCAGATGCAAATGACTTACCAGAGCATTGATCTTATGCACCAGCAAAAGGGCGTGTTCAACAGTGTTGCAGTGTTTAGAGAACATTTACCATGTTGTTGCATGTTTGTTATTGTGCAGAACAGGATTGAGAGTGTAGAATAGCAACAGGAAATGTTATGAGCAGGTAACACTGCAGCTGTATTTGCAGTAGTGTCCTTGCTGCTGTATTGCAGTGACCAAGCTTGTTGTGGATAAGTAAAGCAAGAGTCAAGATGTCTTTCATGGCACTGATTGGTGGTTGATATCTGCGTCAAAGCCAATGTGACTCTCCTTCCGCTCAGCTCCACAATAATACAGGATGCTTGCTTGGATTATTGGTTATCCCAGTGTCTGCCGCACTGTTCCCTGACCCAGCCCCACCCCCTCCAGCACCCTGTGGCCTGTAGATTGCACTTTAAAGCCCGTCTGTTCCTCCCCAGGCTGCCAGAGCTTTCCCAGTCCTTGTTGTCCCTCTTTTTACTCCTCCCCTTCTCCCTCCCCCGATCTAGGCCGTAGCCCTTTCCCAACTTCCTCCATCCTGTAGTTGATCTGAAAATTGAAAACAGAGACGGGTGTGGAGAGGAGAAAGCGCAGAGGAGTGCAAGGTCTATCTTTGTCTGCCATCTGACTCTGTTTTTTCTTCATTGTTCAGCCACGGTCAATGCAGCCTGTATTTTTGATGAAACAGCGCCCTCTGTGGTGGCTGCCGCACGGTGCAAGAGCAGACATTTTCCTCTCATGTCTGCCTTTGAAATGCCCATTCTGTGTGTCATACTGGTAAAATGGAGTACTCTGCTCTCAGCTGGCACTCATGGTTTGCCATTAAGCAACTCAGGGCGAGGAAAATCCCAATTCTTATGTTTCTCCCTCGCTTCTGAAGAATCCCTCGTCATGTTGTTTTTTGATTAGGAGGATTTTCCAGGGTGCCTGCAGTTGCCATTGCTGGGAGCTTAGTGTAATGCTGATTCACTGACCTCTGCAGTCTGACTGGGGAAATGCTCTTGAGGCTCACTGAATAACATGCTCTAAATGATCTAATTATGACTCATTGATATTTCAATGTATTATGTTTTAGGATGATTCATGACAGAACAGACGTTTACCATACATGCCCTTACTCTACCGACAACCTAGAAATGGAAAATAAATAGATTTGAATGATTGAAATTGGGGATGCGACTTGGGCTGGGCAGTATTGCCATAATCTTGTATTCTGATAATCATATCTTCATTATATCCCCATTATAATATACCAGATGGTAATTCAATAAAATAGTCTTTATGATAATCACATGGTTAAGCCAATCTTTCTATACTACCGTAATTTTCGGACTATAAGCCGCGCCTTTTTCCCTATTTTTCGACGCTGCGGCTTATATAACGGTGCGGCTAATCTATGGATTTTTACAGCTAACGGCCAACACCTTTAACTCTATGGGCTCTATGGCCGGTCCGCGGACCCCCACCTTTAAGCGGCGGGTTCCAGCAGAAAAGCTGGGGGCCGGAAAAGAGTGAGACAGGTAGCGCGCAAAAGTAAAAGTGGAACCGAGAGTGGTATGCCGCTGCTCCGGCTTATATTCAGGTGCGGCTTATAGTCCAAAAATTACGGTAGTATGAATTAAATACTTGACAAACAAAAAATAAAGAGTATTTTTCATTAATTGAGAACTGAAGTGCACAATTACATTGAAAGACATTCATTATGAAACTGAATCATCACCCAGCCCAACATTCAACTAATGGTTCTTGTCATTACCATTTAATTTGATTATTTTTTTCTAAAATTGTCCATCCCAGATCCAAGGTGAAGTCTTCAAATGTCTTGTTTTATCAGACCAACAGTTTATAAGACAATGATAGTTCTTCAGCTGTTGTGTTTTTAAGCATTTCAATCAATTTAACAATCTGTTTGTCTCTGCAGCGTTTTTAAGGAGGATAGGCTTTTTGTCGCAAACTTTAATCCAAAATCTCATCTGTTTGCGTTTTCTATAATAAGCGCTCACACCCTCTTCTTGTCCCTCAGATGGAAGCGGGCGGAAAGCCGCTACACGGTGGAGAGAGCAGCCATCATCAGCCACTGGAACTGGCTCCAGGCCCACATCTCAGACCTGGAGTACCGCATCCGACAGCAGACCGACATCTACAGACAGATCCGCGCCAGCAAGGTCAGTACAGCTTTGTCTTTTGGCGGCTAATAAATAATAGAATATGCAATGGTTTATGTGCGGAAAAACAGTGTTACTATAAATATGCTCCACATGTACATCCTTCTACAGGGCTCAGTGGAGCTGGGAGGACTTTCCTCCAGTGGAGTACCTGCGGGGGGGACAGAAGTCAAGACGGAGCCTGTAAATACTCCGGTGAGTGTGATGGGGGAACCTTAACAGGAGGTTGTGTTCCTTTACAGCGCAGTTAGCCATATTCTCTCTCCTGGGGCTACACCAAATGATTAGTCTCTTAGCATACTTGTCATTTAAGATAAATCTGGCTCGAATATGCATTTTCTCTTGTTGATTATTAAGCATTTTGTTATACACCCTGGCAAACAGTTTAATCGGGATCTAGTGCAGTTTATTAGGATTATTCAGGCAGAAATACCTTACAAGCTTTTCTTATTTTAAATGGTTGTGCTGTTGTATTGCCTTTTTTTTTTTAATTGCAACGCCATTGGAACACCCATAGAGAAAACACTGTTAAAGGTAATGTGCAATGAATGATATGTTTCTTGGAACAACAGTAAAAAAAAAAAACCTTTTTAAATATTCTTCAAAATGCTGTTTGAATACAATTCAAGTCAACCATTGAAGTGTGAACTATAATAATGATGCTTGTTGCCACTGAAATGACATTAGTCAGTTTTCAATTAGTGAAGGTTCTCAGCAAGTGTTTAATTAAACTACCATTCATTCAGCACTTTCAAATTCTAAGCACTGGATGTTTTATTAGAAGTTGAAAGGGGCTGTTTTTTATTTATTTAAAGACACATGATAATCGTTAAAGCATTCAACATGTTTTGGTCAATCAAAGCACCTGCAGGAAATGAAGTGTGAAATGCTCACAGGAAATTATTTCTTTTTATTTGTCCCTCTGGCAGGAAATAAATTGCAGCTTTTGTATAATAAGCACCTTCGACCCTAACACCATTTAAAGCAAAACAATTGAGAAATGTTGTATTACAGGATGAGCCTGTTTCTCTGTATATGTTAACGCTTTTTATTCAAATGTTTGTTAAGCTACTGCGGGTGTGGCCTCTAAACTGTTTTGATTAAACATACAGTCTGTTTTCACTTTAACCTTCAAGGATTGTCTGTTTTTGCTTACTGTCAAATCATCTGCTTTAACAACAGTATGTCATTTGGAAAAATTAGAAACAATCAGGTGTGGAATTTTTTGGAAAAGTTTGATTGAAAGAATGAATTAGTGTGAATTAGTAGCTCTGGGCCATTCATGTTGATGACGGTGCAGAAAAGGGTTTTAAGTTATGTGAGAGCCAAGCCCTTTTCACAAATCCAGAATAAATCATTCAAGGCTACACGACTGGGATGATTCAGTCGTTTCCTTAAATATCCCGGCTGTGCTTAAGTGCTGCTGGTCTGCCTGTGCTGCTGAGGTGTCGTCTCACTGCCTCTGTCTTATCTGTCCTCGCAGGATGTTGGTTCAGAACGGCTGGAGCACACAGGCTCCGCCCACATCCCCAACACAGAGGCCGGCCCGTGGAAAGGTCAAAGCTCGCAGCCCGTTAACGGCGTCCTCAGCAGGTACAGCTGATGATAATACTACTGATGAACTCCTTTCTGCTTCAAAGGAAATCTGCTCTGAGAAACACTTCTGAGAAATCTCTAATTAAGGATTTTAGCAGTTTCTAATGATGAGATGCTGATGTCTTTTCTTCACATATGGAAGTCAAATGAATGTATTTGACTGGTTGTTGAAAAGAATGAACAAAGATGTTGGAAATATTATACTATTTTTTTTACATTTCATAAACAAAACAATTATAAATAAACAAAAACATAAGAAGATATTGGCGTCCTTTTCATCTGCAATTTAATCAACGTTTATGCTTTTGAAAAACACAAAAATGGATTTATGCTAATGTGTGAATGAACTCAGTTGTCACTTCAGATCAAATGTGTAAGATCTTTGGCCTAATTCCCCTCCGTGTGTTGTCTTGGTTCAGGATGGCAGAGAGTGCGGACACCAAGCCGCCGTCAGCCTACGACAGCTCGTGTGTGGCTGCGCGTACACGACCGCTCGTCAGCTGCCGGAGACGGAGGCTCATTCAGCCCAACACGGTGCCCAACCTCAACGGCAAGGTGAGCCCACCGCCTGTTTGCATGCTTACATACAAGGATTACTAAATGGGATTAATTTGACTCGTATTGCAATCGTGGCGTGATTTGCAATATCGGAGGGAATTCATTTTGGAAACATGACTCACTTAATCATTGAAAAACATCATGATGTGATTAAGAGAATATTTACCAAACAATGAGATTCTAGGCTCAAGACTTAAAGAGCATCTTGCAGGGTTTTTTTTCTCCCCTAAATTTATGCCTAAACTTGCTTGAAAATTACAATTAAAAAAGTGAATGTAGGATTTGATATGTTTTACGAGACATAAGGGCAGGAATTCAGAGGGAAAGGAGCAATTTTGAGCCCTGCTCTTAAAAACGGCTTTTTTTTAAGGTCATACGTCAAACGCGTCATATTACATCACACAGGGGACACATCTCCGCTCTCTGACCGCGGGTATAATAGAGTTGCGTTGAATAGAGCGCTTGTGTTTTAAGGAGCTGGTATTTTTCGGTAGTTTTACATTCTACTTCACCATTTGTAATCATGGTGCAGTATTGTGTTTGTGCAGGTTGCACAAATACCAGCCTGTCAGGACATCGAGTCCACAGTAAAAAGGACCGGAGCTAGCGTTCGTTCCTGGGTGCGTTGTGCATCCACCTCCCTGCAGCACATACTCTCCACAGCTTTATCAGGAAACCGTATTACTTCTCTCTCCCCCCCCTTCGCTGCTCTCTCTCTCTCCCCTCCGGTACACGGCACCGTAAGACATAGTGTGGAGTTGCATTAGGTAACGCTGTGGTGGCTGTACTGCTCCAGCCGTCTCCTTTGTGTTTGTTTGTTTCCCCCTGTCTGTGTTGTTTGTGTGTGCGTGGTGGCTGTCACTCCTGGCTCCCGGCTCAACCTCCACTCACCTGCTGCAATCAGCTGTGCACCCTCCCCGACTACACACCTGCTTTCCATCAAGCCATTTACAACGGCATATCAACGGAGGCTCCACAACCTTTCTCCGCCAGATCGTCAAGTATCAGCCATATCTCGCGTCTCTTCTCCGGTACACAGCACCGTAGTGTGGAGTTGCATTAGGTAACGCGAGATACGGCTGATACTTGCGCATTAGTTTCTGTTATGGATCAGTATCAACAGTCCTGCCAGTAACGTTACTATATTATCAATGCTACTTTAGTTATAGCCTGATAGCTAACTTCACAATGTTGTGATGTGACGTTAGCTAACATTCTGTAGCTAACGCCGGTCACTCACCAAGATAGCTGCTCAGTTCTCCACTGGTTCTCCTCACACCACAGCTCAATTTCTCTCCGATGGCCGTTATTTCTTCTAATCCTTGGCTGCTCCTGGTCTCGCCTGGACGCCTAGCAGGCTCATAATTATAAGGTTGTGGTCCGTCATATGCACTTGAATATCCATGTTCAACTTCTTCTGTGTCAAAACTAGCATTGGGATCCATGTTTATTAATACGTTACACCGGCCGCTCTCCCCCTTGTTTCCCCCATGTTACGTCACACGCTGGAGGTCACGTTCCGAGGCTTTTTTATGCGGAAGTGAACATTTCTTACAAAAACGACGCCAGATGTCACTTTAGTGTATATTTCTGTATATTTTTTTGAAAATCTAGTGTATTCATCATTTTCCTACACATTTATTCACAGGTGTCTTTAACCTGGAAGTTGCTCTTTAATACTTCATTCAAAATGGTATTTTCAATTACTTTACCAAATATTGCGCTTTCTGCAATTGGGTTTTCCACATTGCCATTTTGAACATTTTCAGATCAATTGTGCTCCCCTAAAGGCCTGCGTAACTTTTGGATAGATTCAGTGCTTGAAGCAAGTTCCTCGCCCTTAGATTGCGCAATGCTTTCACCCTAAAGAAACTGAGGAGATGTGTTTTTATAAATAGGATTGTTACTAAAATTGATGGGAAGACGTTAAATATTTAGTTTTCTGAGAGGAATGAAGTGGGCTTTTATTCTCGTGCGTTCTGCACTCACTGATTAGTTCCTTGGTTTGTAACCCAATAGCCGCGTAAACAAGAGCCGGCTGACTTATTTATGAAAAAACTAGGCCAAACAACAAAGAAGGGAAATAACCCTTGTGACGACTCACAAGTTTTAGATGATGAAAAAAGAAACATGGGCCGATTGTTCATAGTTTTCCCCGGAACAAAAACGGGTCCTGGAGTTCTGTGGGACATTAAGTCAGGAAATGTGTTAAAGTACAAATGTCTTGTGTGTGCTGATTGCTTACATCTTCCATTTCTACAGTAAGAAGTGCAATCACATTGTTCCAGTTATAGTCATTCATAGTTTTAGGACAGGAAATCTTAGACTAGTCTGCGTGTTAGTACCAAGTAGAGAACTAAAATTAGAACCATTTCTTGTAAATACAACTACTCTGTCACCATGACGCTAATGGCTCCTGTAGTGTTTCATATTTTTGGATGCGTTTGTTTATTCAATTTGCACTCTAAATACCAAAAAGAGAGCGTTGTTGTTCGAGTTAACAGAGTGTCCTATTTCTAAATTGATTATTGAACAAGTTAGTTTGAAAGAATAATTCCTACTTAGATGTATATTACAACAAATGTGGTGCCTTGCTTATCATTGAGGACGATGATGTAAGAGACAACTATGATGAGACCCTATAGCTCATAGACTACAACAAAATCCCTACTTTTTTTAGGATTTAGAAAAATGTAAGCTAGTCAGCCAGCTACATGTTTTGTTAAAAAGTAATTCTGCTGCTCTTAATATCCAAACTGTATATTCCAACAGTGCTCCTAGTTTAGGAACGGTCCAAATTGTGCACTCCAGAGCTTGGAGTGACTATTTATGAAAGAATACTTAAATACGTGTCTCACTGAAAAATAAGTACTTAAAAATTATGTGTTTAAGGTACAATGAGTAGGATTTCCTTAGGAACAATACATATAATCTCTCAACCATCACTTATGACCCAACAGAAGTGTGTATCTGCATAGGCCATTGCCAGCTTTCAGTGTTGTGTATACAAACTGTAAATCTCAAATCCTACTCGTCATACCTAAAGTTGAATCATGAGTGTTTACAGTTGAGCGTGACATGGTCTGCGACATGGTTTCCAGGCGCAGAAAAGCAGCTGTGTCCAGTGTAGCTGCAGGGTAAACCCCAGCAGCTGTGCGATGTGTGGTGGCTGGCCCACCCCCAGAGAGGACCCTCAGTACGAGCAGCCCACACTGGAGCGCCTGTCGAGACTGGATCTTGGCGTCCACCCCATCCTCTCCTTCCCTGACGGTCAGTGCCGGGCTCCTCGCCTCGAAAGAGTTTACGCTGTCATTTCCTTCTTTACATCTCGAGGGGAAGACAAACAAGGAGTGGCCGTAGAGAGACTTCTCCTCAGGAAGTGCCTAGAAAAGACTACATTTCCTAAAAAATGCCACATACCCCCTTATAATTGTTGTATTCTCAGAACTGTATCTTGACTACCAGAAGAAACTCGTCTTCCCTACATCAATCTGAATTTATACAAATCAAAGCTTCCATGTCATTATTAAGGAATTTGTTGGGGTTTGCCTTGTTGATAAATAATTGAGACAAAGTTGATTTGCAACCATCACACAATAG
The DNA here is from genome assembly GCF_000735185.1 of Notothenia coriiceps. NCBI lineage: Eukaryota > Metazoa > Chordata > Actinopteri > Perciformes > Nototheniidae > Notothenia > Notothenia coriiceps. Next base: position 2,652,455 of record NW_011359125.1, read on the forward strand.
TGTATTTGGCATTAGCTCATAGTAGATTGCCTGTGGTTAAATATAAATGTTGCACGCCTTTTGTGAATTGCTAATGTTGAACTACAGATGGTAAATCTGAAGTATCCACTGAAAACTCAGTATATACTTAAATCTCTTCTGCTTACCTGTCCCTCAGACGTGTGTATAGGCCTACGTCTGCAGCAGGTGATGAAGAGCCAGTGGCAGACCAAGTCGCTGGAGAGGAGCAAACCACTGAAGAAGCTCTCCCTCAAACACAAGCTGTCCTCGTCCAAAGAGAAGCACAAGTTCACCAACTCACTCATGGCAGTCAGTAAGTACAAATAGGTTCTCTCATATCCCTTTTTGAAATTAAACAACCTAAATATAAGAGCCAATTGTTTAAGATTTAATGATAAAACAATAACTGGATTTTTAATTTCTTAAAGAAACCGACACATATTTAACCACAATAAGAACTTTAGGGATCCCTTTAAAACCCCATAATATCTAACATGTACTTGGCTTTAAGAGCCAGACATGTTTTATTTAAATAAAGTGTCGTATTAAAATAAATGATTTAAAAAATCAGTTATGGAGACAATATCTATCGCCATAAAATTGAAATTCTCCAAACTCGAATCATTATGATGAAATGTTCTTTCTTCCACAATAACAGTCAATTGTAGCTTGTTTATCTTTTATTCCAGCTGTTTTATTCCACAATGGCATTTTTCCCAGTAACAATTTCACAATACCACATGGCAGAGGCAGCTATGTGATTGGCTGCTGATTTTTTAGCCCAGCTCCAGTAGTATCAATGTTGTTACAGGTCTGCTGTAGCTTTATTTGCATTTTCTTTTGTAGTATCTCATTAATCTGGGGCCTCAGGTCTGCTCTGTCTAACGATGATGTGTGCTGTCTGCTGGTGTTGCAGGACTCGGCCACTATAAGAACCGTGCTGAGAAGCTGAGGCCGGTGGACAGCAGTGGGGGGGGTAGCAGCAGCAGCGCGGTGCTGAACGCAGCCCGGCTCGAGGGCCAGGCGGTGTACAAGGCGGAGCGTCTGCACGGCCTCTCCAGCCCACACTTAGTGCCCTACGACAAGAACTACAGCCGGAAGAGATTAAGAGAGCACTCTCTGGACCGGACCGACAGTGAGTCTCCAACAGATGAACTGTCTAACACTATTATATCAGTGGCATTAATCAATTGAAGTAGGGCTGTACCAAATGACTTTTTTACATCCTAAGCTTCTATTCAGGGTTCGTATGAAGCTCTACTCTCTGACGTCATATTTTATCAGGTTTAAACCCTAAACCAAATTAAAAAGTTGAGTCCTTAATTTTAACAAAGTGATACATCGAATTAAATGAATTTGTCTTTTTTGTACTTAATCAACTTTCTTTAATGAATATGACTCACCAGATCATTAATAAGCACATCAATGACCTTTCCCAAATAGAAATGCAGTTACATAATGAGACTTTTACAAGTGCTCAAAGCGCTTTACATGACATATTACTAGGGATGTAACGATATATCGAATATCGCGGTAAATAAATGTCTCAATACCGTCGTGAGACTGACAAAATATACCGCAATTTTTTTAAATAATTCTTCTTTTTAAAAAAAAAAACCTTTATTCAACCAGATGTTCCCATTGAGATCATCAATCTCTTTTTCAAGGGAGACCTGTCCAACATGGCAGCAAGTAGGTTACAACATGAACATAAAACAACAGATAACACAAAAGGACATCGTATTTACAGGGCTACATGTACATACCTAGAGACATTGACAAGTACCAACAGTATATTTATATCTCGCCCTGTCAATAAGCCTCACCCTCTTGGCAAAAACTGTATTGTTTTTGAAGTGGTGGAGAGACATAGTTTGACCCACTGCTGTCCACCCATGGCCAAAGCATATCTCTCTGTCCCAGCAAGAGAGTTGTTTCCACAGCCAGCGGGATATTGCAAACGCCCAAACATCCCAGCTTCTACCTGGAAATGTGGAACATGTCATATCCTAAAAGATGTAACCTTTGGATGATGCTGAGTGAGTGAGTTAGGAGTTTGAGTTACTGAAAAACTAAAGTGAAACTTGATTTATTCTATTGCTAGGGTCAGATTGTTATATTGTTTGACATTTAAAATACTACTTATCCTACTTAAATGCTGTACCAAATCAGATTATTTTTAATAAAAGAAAAAAAAAATCATTTTCAACATTTTTCCCCCTCTATTTTTCAATATCGGTGATAAATATCGTACCGTGAACTTTCTAACGCGATGATTATCGTAACGTGAGTTTTTGGTATTGTTACATCCAATACATATTACACATTAGGGTGAAGTGCCTTGCCCAAGGACACAACGGCATGTTGTCTGCAGTGGGGTCCGGCTCCTCCTGATCTGATGATCAGGTGCACTACCCACTGAGCACGGCCCAAACAATAATTCACCATAATATTTAGAGCCAAATGATATTGTTGCTATGTGTTAAATAACCATCAGTTTTGGGGCAGGAGGGCATACATGAACTCAATATGAATGGCAGCTGAAGCTGAATATTTTATTTTGTTATATATCTTGAAGTGATTCCAACCATCTTTTTGGCTTTTTATACTCTGGAAATTATTATTTTTAAATTGGTTCATTCTAATAATATCAGTCTAGGCTTAACTTGAACTACAACTGTGTATATATTACCAGCTTTTACACAATGGAAAGCGTGCCATTAAAAAATAAATCTACACATTAGCGTAAAAAAAAAAACTTCAGCAATGTGATATTGATGTTATCTTATTAAAGGGTTTGTAGTTGTTAAGGACACTGAGCACTGATCACCTGTCTCTCTTCTCTCTGTCCCTGTCCCTGTCCCGCAGCCTCCCCTAAACTCTTCGTGGACTCGAGCAGGCCCCTGCCCCTGGCCACTATTACACTCGTCCCTCCACAGCCCCCTCACCTGCAGCTGTCCACGTCCTCAGAGAACTCACGCCGCTGGGCGTCCAGAGCAACGCTGTAAGAAACACTGTTATATTTCCTGTTATCATATGAACTGGACTCTCATGAAGTTTCAGTCTTCAGTTTCAAAATGAGCAACTATCAGAGCGCCATGACACAGCCTTTTGGCCCCATTTTTGGAATCTCTGCTTGTTAAAATGTGGAGTCTTCAAATGACGAATATGATCAAGTTAAAGAATTGCAGCCTAGTATCATGAACACATTGTCAACATGCGATATTAGGAGAAGTGTAGTAAGTTTGCAAAAACAAATGAAACTGAAAGTACTCGTGTGGGTTACTGTAGCAGGAACAACTGTCAAGACCACTCAGAGGGTACTGAGAGGTTGAAACCGTTAGACAGAGCATGTTAGTGACAACAACATGTTAGACTTCTAACTGAAACGGTAACTGTAGGGATGGCTGATCTGGACCAATAATGTACTGGGTTAAGGCAAAGTTATTCCCTTTGCTTTGTGTTTCACTTTATATCTACACACGGTTGTTTCGGCTCTTAATATACCGTTGTTTCTAATTCTGGACATTTTAGACCAGGAGTAATACCGTGTGCTAGGGCTTCACGATATTGAAAAAAACTGACATTGCGTTTTTTTTAAACTATATTTAACCGGATGGAAGGATTATTAGTAAAGGACGTCTGGATTTTAACTGGATAGTCAATCATACCTTAAGTCATGATCTAACATGTCATAATGCAATGTTGTCTTACCTCAAAATAAGAGGATCATCTGGTGAACGATAGAAGAGAAAAACCTTTTTGTTATCCAAAATAAGGTTCCAGGATGGCAGATTGTTGCTTTTCTTTTTGGAAGTAAATCTATCATTTCTCGCCGGTATTGTCCTCCTGTTCCTTGCTCATTTTTACCGGTGTTTTGATGTCTGCAAACTATGCGGAGGCGGGGCTGCTTGTTATCTTGATTCAAAGATATGATGTGATTGGTGGTTGCTGTGATTGCAGTAGCCTGAATGTTCATCACCAAGTACCCTGTACATGAGAGCCACGCAAGTTCCTTTTGTAGCAAGCAGCCAAAATAACTTAACTCATGCGCTGTTTGAGTTAATTTATCTCTACATTAATATTGCACGTCCTTTTTTAAAAATAAAATCGCTTGTCCCTGCGATGTGATATATCGCGCATATCGGGTTATCGCCATGACACGACGCCCATTATTACTCGTTCTCCCCTACCTGTGTGCCATGATTGAAAGTTCGCTCTATGTATGATTTCATTAGTTGGCTTCTTTCCATTTCCCAGTTAGGTAGCTGATGGACATATATTAGTGTCTCGATGAGCTGTCATTCATTGGATTTCTATGTGTTGGTCGTGCAGAAGGCATATCAATCCATAAGTTCCTCTCTCCTCCAGAGGGATTGTCTCTTCTCAGACACAAAATGTCTGTTATCGCTACTAAGTTTCCTGTTCCACTACTTTCGACATTTGAAAGCCCTGTATATCCAACAGAAGAGTGTTAGCAGCTGTCCGAATTATCTAAAAAGTGAATATTGCTCCACTAGGTATGAGACACAGGACTATTAGTGAGGTCACGGCACCCAAGCTTCCCATACGCTTGACCCCATGATTCAGGATATCCTACGTTATATTTGTATTTGTATTCTCGGTAATCATCAAAGGAAGACTGTAGAACTATATCTATTATGTGTCCTTTTGTGTCCCAGCTCAGTCTCAGTCTCTCTCCCCGACAATGAGAGGTAGGCGATCAGTGAACAGCTCCTTTTGACAGTCACAACTATCGTTGATCTCCCTCAGGTGTCAGTGGGCTGCCTTACCACCCAGTGAGAGCTTGAGAGAAGGCTGCTTCGGTATCAATGCCCTCAACCCCAGAGTGTAATCTGGCGTCGACGCAGTGCAGGGATTATGTCGGCTTGGTACGTAGTTTGCTCTACTGACACCAACCCTTTCCTCCCTCCATGTGCTATTCGCATGACACTACTTGCTGTTTCCTGCATCTTCAGCATCTAGGCTATACTCCTGTTCGTGCTCTCAGGTTAGTCAGGCGGCTTCGCAGGTGGGACAGTCGTTCTCTCGCATAGTCCTTACTCACTTGCAGCGATGAGAGAGTACCATGACCTTAAACTTGTGTTTAAGACATGAAACGGGGGATCGTGCCCTTCTCTCTGCCTGGATACAACACGGGTTACGTGCTCATGATGTCTCAGCTGGATAGTTGTTGTTTGCGTGATCGCTTTCATTCCAGACAATCTGTTTACTGTGCCATATGACTCACCTCTGGCGTCACACTGCAGCTAGCTCCCACGGGAGGGCCAGACTGGGGGCTATGTTTGCTAACTCCTCTTTAAAAATCGACATGTCTTTTCAACCTCACTCTCTGCGACCATAAATGAAAGGGTGTCATGGAGTTATAAGTCATTATGCTTAGAGAAGGCATACTCCTGTCTGTTGCGTCCCAGCTGGGCTTTTGTTGATGTACATTTTTGCGTCTCTATGTTATCCCATGCATGCTTTCGTGGAGAACGAAGATTATATATACATTATTAAGAACTAGCACAAAGATAAGTCTCTCAGAGTCTCCCGGCTTGTTATTGACTATTTCAATCCAATGGTTTTGTAATGGGCCTTTAAAAACTTACCTGTGCCAACATAAGCCTAATTAAGCTCTCACTGTTGTACTCTTCTATTTTCTGTGCATTATCAAAGTATTTCTACACAAAGATTGGATTGCACTGCATGCATATATAGCTAATACTAAACTTGATCGGTGGATATTTTTGCATTTTATTCCCAGTAGTGTCTATAATAGCGATCAGAGTAGCAAATCGGGTAGGATGCGTTGCTTGAGAAATAATGTTGGGTTCCCTGTTTAAACAATGTACACTAAATGTCCATTGTGCTTCTCTACTCACGATACACTGCTTCTCCGGCAGAGCCCAACAGTGTGCATCCTCACTGGTTGTTGTCGCAAAGCAGCTATTGAGACCAGTATTTGGTGCCAGTCACCACGTCACATACACAACTTGGTCCTATAATAGTGAGAAAAAAATGTGTAACAAAGCTCCAGCTGTTTCCCAGGCGCCTTATTAGTGTGATGATGTGTTGTGACTTGCGTTCAAGTGTTACATTGGACAAACGTATTGAAATGAACGTATTGGCAAGGATATCTAAACCTGGAAAACTAACAAAGCTTAAATTATATCAGACCATAACACAACCATTTCGTTAAACATAACGGTTGCTAGTCTATTTCTAATGGCTCCTATTTGCAGAGTCATTTCCTAATGGCTCTATCTGCACGAGTCATTTCTAATGGCTCTATCTGCCAGAGTCATTTCTAAATGGCTCTTATCTGCAGAGTCATCAATGGCTCTATCTGCAGAGTCATTTCTAATGGCTCTATCGCATTGAGTCCATTTCTAATGGCTCTACTGCAGAGGTCATCTCTTATGGTTACCATTTTCCAGGCCAACAACAGCTTCAAAAAAACTTATTTTCCCTCAAAGAACGAAACATAACATTGCCCTGTGCAAAAATAGGTAAAAGGTGACACAGTGTATTAGACCAATTAGTTTCAATAAAAATGTTTTTTCTTGAAAATGTGTAAAAAGTTAAATTACCATATTGGCGTTCCTATAATAAGCAAATCTAAAAATGAGTCCGTTTTCTCTTATAACAGTTCTACAAATACAACTTATTATCTATGTTATGATTTCCTGGCTGTTTTTTTTTCAAAGGGTTTTTTGTTTTGATCATTTTCTCAATGTCAAATGGTGCTCCATTTGTGTTTTATTTTTCTGAGAACGCTGTTTTTAAGTCTGAGATGTGCCTTAATTTCATGTGATTTTCAAATTCTGTTGATTTCCATCGTTGTATATTATATGTGGGACATGTTTTTTAAAACCTGACAGTAATTTATGTGAAACGCTTCGGGATGCCAGTTCCTTTCAAGGATAATTTCTGCAGGAGGTTGGTATGTATATTCTCTAGACGTTTCATAACATACTCGTTTTTTTGGCGCTCCTCTTTTATTCCGTTTAACCCTTATCAAACTGCCTTTTGCCTGGTCCTGTGTGTTTCTTCTTTGTAGTCCTCTTTTAGTAAAAAAAGATTGTTTTCCAGCGTCCTGTCCTCTTTTTTCACCCCAGTCCTAAGAACTCCAATTTTGTGTGTGTGAGGTTGATGCTTTGATCTATTGGTGTCTGGGCAATCCTCTCACCACCCTGTTTGCTTTTTGTCAGGATCATAGCTCTTCACCCCTGCGCCTACTTCTCCGACGCCTGTATGTGAAGTGAACTATTGATGTGTTTGGAATCGTTTTTTGGAACTTCTAGCCGTTGTGTTTAGCCCTGCAGGGTCAGGGAAGTGACTTGCAGATTTATTTTATCAGTTCCACCTCATAGGTTGATGACAGGAGTTGTGTTGTGTTGTCTCAGTTTGCTGCAGGGTTTCTAACCTTCACTTTTTATGAGTGAATTATTGCTAATATTTCTTCGGAATGACTGAGGGAATAAGAGTGCTAGTTTTTAATTCAAAAATAATACCTCATTATCCCTGTCTGGTTTTCTTTAATTTGACACTTTCACAATCATGCCTTCAATTACTTTTATCATGAGCAGGACTCTTAAGTCTTGACCTGAACTCGCGTGATCCTTGCGGAACATGGCAAGGCCAATCCACAAGAGGAACCTGTCTATACGGGTGTTTCGTCACGTGGGTCTCTTATATTGCTACTAGCATTGGTATCTCCGTCAGAGATGCTGTAGGGGGTAGGTACGTCCCTACTGGTGTCCCTTCCTGAGTAGAGTGGTGTTGTCTGTATGTGTGTGTCTGCAGGTGGAGGACCTGACGGCTGCCGCGCATCACCGTGGCACCACAGCCCCACGAGACCAGGAGCGATACCCGCTGACCTTAATCGGCATGGCCGCCTCGGCCCCTGCCAGGTCTAATGAGAGACACGAGCAGCAAGGGTCCAGTAACCAACACGCCCCTCTCTCCCCGCACGTTCGCTTCACCACCACCACCATTGCTAAGACACAGGGACTACCACGAGCTACCACGTACTACGACACACGACAACACACACACCACACACACTACACACACACACACACACACCTCACTCAATTAAACAACACACGAACTACAAATGTCTCCAACACTTTTTACGTGACATGACTCTACGTACGATAGATAGGTCATTTTAAGTGGATAAGTCTAGTCATGCAGAGACCAATTAGTTGATGACTGTAGAAGGATGGTAGAGTAACTCAGTTTGGGAGCGTACAAAAGTAATTGAATGCGATGATCACTTCCTTGAAACGGAGGATTTGTTCATGGAATCTTCTATTGAGGCGATGATGGACAGCAACAGAGGCTTTGTTCAAACGCCTCAAAAGAAGCTCAAAAGTAAAACACAGAATGTACAGCCCCTTCAGTGGGTCACCTTCCTGTTGTGAATAAATAATAATAATACTAATACTTAAATGGGAATTTGTAGTGCTCTCCCCTAAATACTCAAAGCGCTTTGACGTGGGAGATTTAATCATGTACAGCACAAGGGGTTCACAGGAGGCCTCACAGTGAAAAAGATCAGACTGCTCCAGAGCCCTGTGTCATGTGTGACTCCTCCCCCGATCGCCCCTCGCTTCCCTTCAGGTACGTTACTACTAATCGCTCTGCTGTACGGAGATCTCCAGTGCTCAGCGCAGAGCAGAGCCACCTCCTTTGCCTTGATAGCAGTTGCCTGGTGGAACCCCACCGCTATACTCTCACAGAACCTGCTTGACACGGATCCGCAGAAGTTTTGTCTCGTGCCGCGGCCCTGGCCACCGACCTGACTGCTCGCTGACATCGAAGGCTGCTTTGTCCATCGCCTGTGAACTTCTGTTGTAGACCCACCTAACAAACGCTCCTCTCCCCCTGCTACTGCAGGCTGCGCCCTCGCCTCGCCCTCGATACGGCACTTCCCCACAACCGCCACCCTTCGGCTCCCAGCGGAGACCTCCACCTGCGGTGGTTTCTTGGCTTGGCTCCGCAGTGTGCACGGTACCGTGACAGGCAACTTGGTCTCCAGACATACATCCATTCCTCACCAATTGTGGATCGGTCTCTGACTCTACACCATGCGTCAAGATGATGGGTTCGTATACTCTCCCCGCCCCAAGCTGCCCTCTGCTTCTGGCGCGGCACGCTGCTCGCTCCCCCCCCCGCAGGCAGTGATATCTGTCTTCCTGTGTAAGCGCTGCAACAATGTATTCTCCACATCGCGCCCATTAATAGTAGTTCTCGTAATAGAATGTGTTATTCTACTCCAAGATGTTTTCAAATCATTGTGAGATTCAAGTCGACCGGGTTTCAATAAAATTTTAAAGATGATGATTGGACAAAACAAACCCTGCAGTGGATTCCAAATGAGGTGTGGTAGTTTCCCCATGCTGTAAATGAACATGAGTATGAATGGACATAAAAGGCTGTGGATATGAGAGGATCAGGATATCACGCTATTTCGACCCAATACTATTGATGATTAAAAATATTTAACAATGTGGTTTTTTTAAATCATCCCAGTTTACTGG
>NW_011359125.1:2662053-2671331 GCF_000735185.1 Notothenia coriiceps
TTGAGCTCAGAGGTGCATTAAGACGACGGCTCGTTGCCAGATAAATGGTGATTAGCATTCAGGCTAGCATATGCTAGAGGCATTACATTAAACCACATACACAATGCAACCAACACAGTCAGGGAATCTGTTGTTTAAGCAAGTTAAAAAGTGGTTTTATTTTCAAGTAGAATTGTGGTGTTTCCCAGTGTTCGCACAATAAGATATAGTGACATGTGCCTTACCCTGTCAATGGTCTGACTCTCTCACAGGAGTAACAGGAAGTCTCTTTTCTGTCCCATGCTTGCCTCAACATGCTTCCTCACATCATTATAGGACATCGTCTACAACAGTATGACCCGATGACAACTTGCCCGGCCAGCTACCAATAGAGCAAGACTCTGCTTTTGAACTTATACATGTAAAACATGTCAGCAGAAGCCAAACCACATTTGAACCTTAAACATGAGCATTATACGGGCCTTTAACCCTAAAGAAAATAAATACATACCAAAATATCATCTTATTATATCCTGTCCTTAATCATCTGTGCCTTATTAACAATGCAGTAATAGGTCCCACCTTGTGTCGCCAATGCCCGTGTAATCCTGAAACAGAGTTCTGATTGTAAAAGCAGATGGCGACAAAGAAGAACTTTGCTACAAGCCAGGTTTAAAATGTTCTGAGAACTCTAAGGTTCCTTTTCAGTGGAAAAAGGGATACTTTATGTTTCAGATATAATCTCTCAGCTTTGTGAGCAATAAAATAAAAACAAACTTATTATAAGTGGACAGATGTGCAAGGATAGTGACATTAAGCTAGTGAGTTATACTATGTTTCATGGTTTATCTTTAAGTTTAAGGATCGGGGGCTGTTACCTGACTCTCAGGCTATTAACAGACAGACACACTGTGCATGTAAAACAATTCCGAGCAGCAGGATTCTCTCCACAGTGAACAGTGAAGTCTCTCACCCACCCGTTTAGTGCTAACAAGAGAAATCCTGCATCTGGCGCTGTCTGTGATTCACATGTATGAATGACACCACTCACGCTGTATAACGGTAAGCTGCATTTGGATTGAAATAAAAATTGTATGTATTCCAGACAGCAATCAAAGATGAAAAATAAGAATCAATTTTTAAGTAGGGACTGTCGAATTATGGCAAAAATCAAATAATCGATTATTTGGTACAATAATTGATATCACGATTATTTAAAACGATTATCCATTTACTTTGAAAACATCCATTTATTGAATCATATTTATCACGGGCAATAAAGCATTACTGTTACATCTGGGCGCATCTCCCTTACCATGCAGTACACACTTACTGCTTTTATTTTTTGACTCAATTCTAGCAGCATAGCGTTCATCCAAAGCTGAAAATTACCCTTAACGGCTGCTTATTCTTGCAGAATGTATGTTAAAAACTACAGTGACAGCCTTCTTTTAATTATCTGTATGTTGTTAAAAAATAGTTATCCTTAAGATCAATTAGGCTTTGGAGTTGAGGGCCAACAGCAGGAGTCTGAAAGTATTGAGAGAAGCGTTTAACACATTGTAGTGTTTGTGTTTATGGAGTAAAGAATTGAATAACACAACTTATTCTTACGTAGACGCCTTCCGTATATGCTATTATCATTTTTCTAACTATAAGATACGCTACAGTTTCAGTTCTTTGTTACGCTTGTAGATTCAAATTCAACATGTCGATAATATATTTCACTTGAACTTGTGAAATATAATCATTAAACCCCTAACTGGTATTCAAGTAGTTTGACATAAGCTTGCTTGGACCAGCCATAGTTGCACTCTTTTTGAAAATGGTGGTCATTTATGAGTAGAACATGAAACACAGAGTCACTCTGTTTCAGATACCGATGCAGAATCTCTCACAGCTCACATCTGCAGCATCATGTTGTGAATACACAAACAGAAGCAGGTTGAATCTTTACACTTAAGAACACGTGGTGTCGCATTTGGCATGAACAAGGGGAACATAAAAGCAGAGAGAATGTGCAGAGAAAACAATATGCAAGAAGACACAAATGAAGGGAGGAAAGGAAGAAGAAGATAAATAGAATAGAATGATCAGGAGAGCAAAGTGAGGAGTAAGAAATGTAGAATAGAAATGGAAGGGTGCTTGGAAATGGAGTGGGAAAATGAAGAGAAGGTGAAGAAGCGGGGGAACACAAAACGGATAAGAGGAGCGCAGGATGGAAGAGAGAGGGAGGTGGGGCTTGACAACAACAAAAAATGAAGAAAAGAGAAAGAGAGGAGAGGGGGATAAGGGTACAGGTCAGAAAGACGAAGAGGAGTAGCAACAAAGAAAGGGGAGTGGAGAGGAGGAGAACAGGCTCATTAAAGAAGAAGAGGAATAGAAGACGTAGATAAAGAAGGGTGTGGGCAGATTTCCATACCTCCCTTTGTGAACCAGCACAACACACACTGTTCGAACAACACCTGTCTGGTTATTATGACATACGCGGAAACAGCTGTGTAGTGTGTAGGTGTGTGTGTGTTGTGTGGTGTGTGTGTGTGTGTGTGTGTTGGTGTGTGTGTGCTGTGTGTGTGTGTGTGTGTGTGTGTGTGTGTGTGTGTTACTTTGTTAGGTTGACTGCAGACCGCCGAGACCGGTCAGCACCTGGCAGATGCATCACAGGTACACGACAAACCTTACTTATCCTAACAGGTTAGTTTAACACAGACCTCAACACTCCTATACAGTATAAACTACAAGCCCCTCCGACGGGACGCGCCGTTTGTGACGCCACAACAGTAACATAAACTTTCTGTTGGTCGATAGCAAGACGCCTTCACAGTTTCGGGGTGCACGCTGGCGGCAGGCGAACAGGTACAGGCAGGGCCCATAATGGAAGCCCTATAGTTTAAATCTACTACCCACAAAAAACATATGGACATGGGGTTACTATTTCAAAAAATGGTAACTGTATTTAGGGAACCTATCCATGTGATGTTAAGTGGCGGGTCGACTCAAATCCCTCTAGGCAGTGGTTCTCACTGGTGGTCGCGATCCAAAAGTGGGTCGCAAGATGGTGTGAGTGGAAGAGCCAAAAAAATAAATAATTTGAATTTGTTTTGGGGAAAAAGTCAACTTTTTATTTTTGAAGGCCGGATTTCCTAACGCTGTGCAATTGCGTCGGCATTGGACTGGAGTAACCGGAGACCATAAACGGTTTTGAAAACTTCTGTCACTAGTGATCATCTTCTCAATAAAAGTTTTCTTTCAAATACCCAAACAGATCATGCATTTTAGTCATGCCTCATTTTCACTCTATTGTGCTCTTTCCAGCCCTGTTTTTGCAAGAGCTGATTCTGTGGCAAATGAGCTGCAGCTGACCACGCCCCCCTGCAAAGGAGGGGGGCGAGGCACGAGCGTCATGTTACCATGCTGTTACCATGCCACGCAACCCTCTCAATTCCCCTAATAGGTGGAGAGAGTTGCCATAGGCAGAGCACCCCGTTTCTGAGTCAGAGATAATTTCAAATCTGTATCAGTCTGTATCAGATCCGTTGCAGCCCCGTTTTTAAGAGATTTGGTGTATGGAGGGTAAAAGAAGAGGGGGTTGTGTTTTCTGACACTTGGTGAGTTCCCTGACACACCGGGGACACATATTCATGTATAAAAGACGTACAAAAGTGCATTTTGCATGATAGGTCCCCTTTAACTATCTAAACACTCAGAGTACTTTACCTCACCTGAGCTGAGGTTATCCCGAGCTTGAATTACACACAGAGACCAAACAAGGGCTTTGATTTATGATCTTTATGACAGTGGCCATGTCGGCAGGCCACATCATGTGGACAGCCAGTCACCCTGTGAGGCAGGCCACTTAACAGGCCAGGCCATCGGGAAACCCCCCGGTCCTCCCAATGGCCAGTCCGGGACTGGGTACAGGAGGCGTAGAGCGAGGAATCATTGTCCACAAGTAAATCGATCGCAGATGGCGTTGTGATCGTGGACAAAAAAAAAAAAAATGGGTCGCGAAATATACTTGGGCGGCCGTTAATATACCTATGCGAGTCATAGTGAGTGTCTGCATTTGGGGGGGGGGGGACAAAATCTTGCCTAGGGCAGCAAATTGGTCAGGGCTGGCCCTGAGTCTATGTGTGGGAAACCCTGTTATGTATGCATACATACGAGAGCCAACGTTATCATACAAGAAAACAAAGTTATATTTTCACATTTGATAGACTAAAATATCATCTAATAGTTATTTTCCTTCTTAATATCTAACGTCCATTACAATTAACCAAAGCTCCCCCAAAAATGCGTATATTTTCCGATCAACAAAAATATTCAGTAATAAGACAGAGGAAAGCAGCAAATCCTCACATTTAAAGGGGCCCTATAATGCTCATATTCAGGTGTATATCAGTATTTGGTGTCTCTACTGTGACATGTCTCCATGCTTTAATGTTCAAAAAGCTCTTTATTTTTCTCATACTGCCTGTGCTGCAGCACCTCTTTTCACTCTCTGTCTGAAACCAGAACCCAGTCTGCTCTGATTGGTTAGCTGGCCGGCTCTGTTATGATTGGTCAACTGCCTACAGTAGAGATGACCCACCCCTTAGCCTATCACGTACAATGTGGCAGAGCGCTAGCCAATTGAAGTGCAAGTGTTACATAGTGATGTCACTTTGTTTTTGAAGTAAACAAAGGAGTCCAATCGAGGCGTTTCAGGCAGGGGGAGAAAAACTCCTGTAGAAACACCCGACAGGAAAGGGAACACCCCAAGAAGCATAATAGGGTCCCTTTAAGAAGCTGGAACAAGGTCATGTTTGATTGTTGATTCATAAATCAACCAATCATGACAACATATTAGTATCTACGGCATCTGGCCAACTTCCTTCTATGTTGCTGCACAACATAATGTAACTTTTAGGGATAAGCAAGTTTAACTAAGCAGATTTATATTAGATTATATGCAAGACTCTATCGGATAATCCAAACCAGTCGATCCTCAGTCACTAACAGCCCTGTCGTAATAAAAGAAACCTTGGAAAACATTCCTGAAAAGACTCATATTTTTCGTATGGAACTAAGGTAAGACATTGCTCTGTGATAGCACTGCAACAGTCTGTCACTATCAATCATCCTGTTAGCTGTGTGTGGATCTGGGTTTACATGCAGTGGGCTCTTTATTTTGTTGGAGTAAACTGCAGAAATAAAGGCACCAGGCCCTGAACACACCCACTTCACTCCCCCTTTCTCCCCATGGATAATTAGCAAATTAACGATGACGCCTTGAAATTTCACATGGAATAAAATGTCTGCTTTTCCTGCTTTCATGCAACAGGAGATTTTACAGGCGCTGGAGGTATCAACAGTTTTAATGACAAGTCAGAAGAAATAATAATAATGTTACCTTCATGTCTCCTATGACAGTCTGGAAAAGCCCCCCCAGCGCGCTGCACTCCCTCTCCATCACCGACTCCATCTTCAGCAGTGTGAACGAAAATGACAAACACTCTACTCGGAGCTTCTGTGGTCCATAAATGAAGCGGCAGGCAACAAATAAATTAAAAAGGAAAAGCGGCGCGGTGTGGATGAAAACGCTCAGAGTAGCGCGGCAGGGTTTCCCCGGCAGAAGGAGAGCAGAGAGCGGACACAGGCAGCAGCAAAGCCCGGGGTTAGTGTCTTCTCAGAGCGGGTACATCCCATAGTGTCTTCGGGAGGAGACGCATGGTGCAGCGGGGAGGACTGACAGTAGGAAACAGCACGAGAACTTTGCAGAGAGCGCGAGCTGCTTCACTGGCGCTGGTGCACGAGACGCGGCAGTGGCTACAAGGGCGCGAGCCTGAAGGAACGTGCACGCGCCGCCAATTGGCCCCGCCCTCAGTTGAGGAGGCTTTCTAATGAAAAAAGAGGGTTAAATTAGATTAAATAAAATGAAGATGGACATAGAAATATAATGAATTCAAAAGATAAGTAGGCTATTTATAATTCATATTTAGGAAAGGAAACATGTAAAAACAGTATGCCTCGTTCATCCACACTTATTAATAATCAATAGGATCATTTATAAAAACATAAATAATACCACTTAAATCCATCAATACGACCACTTAAAACAAAGAAAACAACATTTAAAATAGAAATCTAAAATAGGAAAAAATGTAATTACAATATAGAATCTACAAAAAAATTAAAAAAAGATTGAACATTGAATTCTAATAATTATTTAATGAATTGTTTTAATTAATGTAAAAATATTGTAAAATAAAATGTAAGAAAATTATAAAACAAATACATTACAATGAAATACATTTCAAATATTGATCTGTAAATAGTATCTGTAGAAGACCAAATGTTAACTTTTTGTATTTATAAAAAAAACGTAATGCTTAACTGACATTTAAAAAAATCCATTGATGTTGTGTTGAAGCTGTCGTTTGGAAATGTAAGGATTATTTATATTTGTATATTGTCACAAGATAGTAGAAGCAGAGTAATGATTACCAGAACAACTCACCTACTTCCAAGGTGCACAGAGCAGTGACAAACTCAAAGCAGGAATTGTAATATTAATATGTATTTTGAATTCTACCTGATATGATGTAAGTGATTCCTGAAAAACGTTGTACTTCAGTCATTTAACCACAGTTCGAAATCAAATGTCTTGTATTGACCCAGTACAATATGGAGAACCTGATAGGCTCAGCTCTGATCTCTCTAATATTTAAAACGACATCGCCACCTACTGAGTATTCCATTGAACTGTTACAGTAACTGTAAAAGATTTAGGGTGAGGAGGAAACAAGAAGGACATCAAAAAGACAAAACATAATAAAACAGAGAATGTTACTTTGACTTTGCAGAATAACATTTGTTAATGCTAAAACCTGCCTCAATGTAGTTTGCATTCCAATGTTGCACATGCAGATGTGTCTACATTCAACACGCCCAAAAAACCTAGAAAAAAAGAGCAGGATCACTTATATTTCCTCTTCTTTTTAAGAAATGTAAAATCTTTGAAACTAAATAACTGCATTGTTTCACTAAAATCATGTTGGTTGCATTTATCATGAAGGGTTTTTAATTTATTATTACAAACATTTTCATGAATTTGGAGGATTCCTATGGGTTTTATTTACTGTACGATTTGATGAAGTTCAAAATATTTGCATCAGCTTGTATTCTTCCCTTTCTCATTGTGATTCTCTCATCAGATTCTGAATACATACTGTATGTATTGAGAGCTTCATGTCAGATCGAGGACATCTAGTGGTAATAGGTATTAATTTAACCTATAGGGATACTTTCTCCAAACTAAATGTGAAGCATTTATTAAGCCGATTCATCTTTGGCATCTTTGTAGTGTGCTTCTCATTTACCTCCAGTCCTTTATTTTTAGGATAATCTTTGTTGCGTCTTAACTTGTTGTCATCAGAAATATCCGAACATACATCCAATATGTAATTCCAAGCCACAGCAGAGGCAGATATAATTTCTGTGATGTTGTATTTATTTTATAGGTGTAAAGGGTAAGAATCCGAGCAGAGAAGAAGACTAAGGAGAATAATCTCACTATAACTATATAAAATACAATCATTAACACCATTCAAAGTTGAGTTTGAATGATCTCTACTGAACATTCTGTCAAAAAAATATACATAAATCTACAGTATAGACAACAAAATGCTTTTTAATCGTATTCTATGCATACAGTGGTGATATGTTTGGTTCTTTATGTTAGCTAGTAAGTACAATAGGTCAAATATCTGTGAAGATTGTTGAACATTTCAAATATTAATTGAAAGACGGAAGATGCTCTTAAAATGCTGTTTATGTAGGACTCTGTTCTGCCATGCAGTGATGTAGAATATGTGCATACTAATGTCCACAACAGCATTTGAGAGGGAAAACCTGCCGACTCTGGGCCCTACACTGGAGCTTTTGTGGCTGGACTGAGGCATGTGGGGGCGACCTGTTTGCTGGAGGAAGATCTGGGATCAGATGGTAAAGCTGGCAGAGCTTCAAACAGTCGAAGCTGTGTCATTTTAAACACACAGACTGGCTGCTTAATGACAGGGAGCAACAACAACCACACACAAACTGATAGACACAAAAGCTTTGCTGTGTCATTATCTCCCCCAAACAGGAGAAGACTAAACTAATGACAGCTATCAGCAAGAGGGGGGAGAGGGAGACAGGGGGAGAAAGAAGAGAGAAGAAGTGGGAGGAAAGTGAAAAGACGAGGAGCTGGAGACTATGATCCACAGCATTTTACACTGAATTCAGAAGGTTTTTTTAGTCTTATCAAGATTACAAATCCCTTACCGAAGTTGTGCTTATCAGTGCAACTTTGAAACATGCATTTTTTCTGCATTAATTGTGTTTGCGATGAATAGCAAGCTCTTGTACATTTGTCAGGATATTATGCTGCTTGAACCTCTATCTAAAAAAAAGGTACTGTATGTCAGGCTGCGAAATTCTATTCCAATCAAAAGATGATGTATAAGAACTGCATCACAAGTTTACTTGTCAATATTATCTTTTCAGCTTCTTATTGCCCAACCGTTATTCTGAAGAGCCACTTCGGTACGTCCACACGGCAGCGTGCGTTGAAGCTTGCCGGTTGACGCTTGAAAAGTTGAGCTTTTCACACCTTTCGAAGCGAGCAACGGAGGCAAAGTGACGCGACCACAATGCAGTTCGGCAAAGCGTGACGTTACCCCATTCAAAGTGAATGGGAAGCGTCTCCGTTGAAGCACCCAACGCTGCCGTGTGGACGGTCCGGCCACGTCACCCCATTCACTATGAGGGGCCGTGTAGGCCAAAATTCAAACTCACCTCGCACACACACTACTGAAAACACCTGGCCTTGCACACACACTACTGAAATACTCTCACATTCACTACTGAACACCTCACACACACACTACTGAAAACATCTGGCCTTGCACACACAATACTGAAATACTCTCACATTTACTACTGAACACCTCACACACACACTACTGAAAACATTTGGCCTTGCACACAGACTACTGAAATACTCTCACATTCACTACTGAACACCTTGCACACACACTACTGAAAACATCTGGCCTTGCACACACACTACTGAAATACTCTCACATTCACTACTGAACACCTCACACACACACAGTACTGAAAACATCTGGCCTCACACATACACTACTGAAATACTCTCACATTCACTACTGAACACCTCTCACACACACTATTGAAAATTAAGTGAAAGGTTCTCAGTTGTGAATGTGCATGTGTTTCACCTATGTGTGTGAGAGGGGGATTCTTGCTGTAAC
>NW_011359125.1:2671382-2675296 GCF_000735185.1 Notothenia coriiceps
TTTTAGAAGGGAAGATATAGTCATTTGTTCTGGGAATTACATTTTTGAGCATGAGACCTGAAAAACAGGCTCAGGGCTTAACAGGTTAAAACACAAAGACAGACCCGATAACTGCCGTTACAAGATACATAAAAAACCAAATTAAATATATGTAACTGTATCTGTAAAAGTGGAAGAGATGTGCCCATTTATAAGTGTTAGTTAAGTGCTGAGTTTTGCAAGATTGTCCAAGGACTCTGCCAAGGTTCAAAGTAGGAAGTGCAAAAAGAATTCGCAATGTGCAGAGATAAAGAACCTAAGATAAAAAGGGAAAATAAATGTAGACCCTACAATGTCACATGTTGGTTTTTGGTGTTAGGTCATAATGGAGCCTGGGACCTAAGATTTTCATCGACATAACTACACTGCAGCTATGTACGTATGACAAATAAAAGCCTTGAACCTTGAATTGTTAAGAACATCTTGGTGTTATTTGTCCATTAGCTTTGATCATGTTCAAATAGAGTGTAGTTTATTTGCTTGAGAAAAGTCAGGGAAAGTTGTGGTTTGTGCTAATGCCTGTCTCAAGACGTGTTGTGCACAGTACAGGAACATAAGTTGATGAAACAGTAAAATTGACCGTGGCATTTCATTATGGGAAGAAATGTTCCTGTACTGTGCACAACACGTCTTGAGACAGGCATTAGCACAAACCNATGCTAGATGTAGCATGTAATGCTACTTTCAAGGCAAGGACAAACTTGGATATTTAATGAAAGAAAGTTAACATTGAAATGAATATGCTTTATACTGATACTATGAGTAACAGGGTTGAGTGGGTTAGAGTGCCACACTCTTTTAAGAGTTAGTTTTGGTCTACACATTGGCACTAGCACATGGCTTGCTGATGTCCCTTCTACTGTGTCATTTGACTTACAGTTTTTGACAATCTAAAAAGGTTTCGGTAACAGGGTTGAACGCATGTTGAGGGACACACCTTCAGTGCAAAATTACTGTTATTTAAAATATGTTTATGATTTAACAAATTGATTTTACCATTACAAGAGACATATATCAATAGAATAATACCAAATAAAGTAAATAAAATCCCTATTTTAAATGTTATATTTGACATGCAAGTTGGTCACCAAGAAGCAGGGACAAGAGAAAAATGCCATTTTAGGGGGTGTTCAAGAGGTATTTGATCATTTAAATAATATTTTGAAACCACTTTTTCTACAACTTTATATACATTTTGTCTCAAGACAAGTATATTTAACACAACAATTGCATGTTTTAACTTTTTGGGAATGGATTATTCGATTTTTTATATCGTACTTGTTTTAACTACAGAAGATGCTATTGTTTGTTTGTAGCCTTTATTTAACCAGGTGAAAATCCCATTGAGATCAACGATCTCTTTTTCAAGGGAGACCTGCAGCACATTGGTTACACATAAAAACAACAGAAAACAAAAAGGACATCATACAACATAATTACAGGGGTATACATCTTTGCTATCATTTTTACAACAGCAATTATATGCACAGACCAACAATAACGCACAGCACAGGAGCTACAGGGGCTGGATGTTCATAGCAGGTGATGAATTGAAAAAAAGAAGTCAGAAATTCAGATTATTTATAATACCTTACTAGGCTAAAGAAAGACAATATTCAACAATGCTTACGTTATGTGATTTAAATACAAGTTACTAATTGTTTAGCTTACAACTCAAACGCAACACATTTCATAAATTTACATAAAAACATAAAATGCATACACAATGTTTATTACAAAAAGCGCAAACTAACAAGCAAAATCTAAATCAAAGAAAGTGTCTGTGGACTTACTCAATTCTGTTGCTGTGAGCCAAAACGCAGAGACTTCACCCATTATTATGCAAACAAACATCAACAGTATGCACATAAATACATATTTAGATACACCCTGCTAGCTTTTTTCTTGAGGCACAATGCACATGACAGAACTTAAAAAGTATGTGTACGTAGAGCCGACCGGCACTAACTGACAGTACAGATGCAGCTTGTGAGACAAACACACGTTTCTTTCCCAGTGCTGTTTGTTGTGAGTACCATTAAGTTAGTGCAACACACAATACGATAGTAACAGGACTGCCCCTGATGATGACAATACTCATTATACAGGTTATACTATTGTCCTGTCCAGATATGATGGAAGGAAACCTGTATTGCTGTGTGTTAGTCCCAGAGATTCTCACTTACGCTGTCTGCCTCTAGTTGACAGCATGGCCTCAATAAGGTGATGGCATTCTGCTCAGTGTAATTTGTGACCTGATTAACAGGATTAAAGATCACTAGATGACTCAATCATGAGGTGTTGTCAACTCGCACACATGTGTCACAAAAGCGCTCCAAATGCCATGTTGACAGATACACTTTTTATGTTCTATATCCTTTTCTACGTTTGAGACAACAAAAACAGATGACCATGTAAGCTACTGAGAATGGTGGGAAGGGCTCCAATGGTGCGTCTACTCCTACTCCCAGCCCTAAAATTCTTGCCTCCAGACATGTCCCCCCCTTACCACAGTTTAATCAGTCCAAAGGTTGCTTTCATAGACATTTGGTCTGCGTGCAGACATTACCAAATGGAGGAAAAGAAGATTTTGGTTAGTGTGACCTAAAAGTACATGTGGAAATGTTGCACAAGCACCGGTTCCAGGACACTAACAGTAAACTTTAGGGCTTCATGAGGACCGCATATCTGTGGGTTTGACTTAATATCTTTTCCAGGTCTTGAGGCTACAATCAAGATGGCAGTCAAATTTCTTGCACGATGGGGTTTCCATTCAGATCTTTTGCAGGCTCGGTGAATGAAGTCATGTTTTCCAATAATTTTAATGATCAAAAACTAAAAAGCCTAGCCCTTCCCGAATCGCTCGAAAAGTTGTAATTAGTTTAAGCGCCAAATACGTACAGTATGATGACATACATATGATCGTTTTCATACGTCATAGTTTTCCCTATGGTCCTGCCCTGAATCTGAACTTGTTCTAGCAGGCGTCGCTTCCTTTGCAGACCCATGCCTGTCAGTCAGGAAGTGGGCCCACACTTGGGGGCTAATTCATTTTCAACAGATGTTTATCGGCTTGTTCAAAATCACAAGATCCCAAAACACTTGCATGTATTACATAAAATACCCAAATTAGATTGTTCCTCTTGACTCCAGTCATTTCCTTTTGTTTAATGTGTTGTCTCTGTTCCACCAAATGTCTGTTTCCACCCTTTCCTTCACCCCTCTCCTTCTCCTCCATTTGTCATGTCTATCTTTCGCTATGTGTAGACTTTCTGTTATCGTTACTGTGGGCCATTGTGGCCTAACCCCCACATTTACAAGGCTTCACAAAAGGACAAGGATGATGATTGTTATTGGCCACCCACAAGATACAGTGCAGTGTACGGGCCTTGGTGACTTCGTGTCATGTGTATCACTGCATCTGGCTATTTCTCTTCCCTTCTTCCCATAATGAAATGCCACGGTCAATTTTACTGTTTCATCAACTTATGTTCCTGTACTGTGCACAACACGTCTTGAGACAGGCATTAGCACAAACCACAACTTTCCTCGACTTTCTTCAAGACAATAAAACTAACACTCTATTTGTAACAATGATCAAAGTACGTATAACTTACGTTACTAATAGTATGCTATACGAAGTAATTTACGTCTATAGTAATAGCGTGAGGACACTTTGCACTTTGAGTGGTTTAAAAAAACGGTATTAATTCTCAGAAATGATTTATGTAACAAGACATGTTGAGATGCTCAGTCATATATACAAAATGATAAACAATACAGAAAATAGAGCAGGATTTCTGGTCTTCCCATTGCCTTCTAAGCCTCAAACATGGAACTGTAAAGAGATCTGGAAATACAATAGGATGTAAGAA
>NW_011359125.1:2675341-2678730 GCF_000735185.1 Notothenia coriiceps
GTCAGGATCGTGAACCGGAGTACTATTATTTTTGTGTAGACCTCTAAGTCCGGTACGACGAACGGTGAGAGACACTCTAGTCTCTCGTCTATACTCGACAGCAAATGGGTTGTACCAGAAAATACCTATTGTACATTGGTTACTGAACTCGGAGAAAGAAATTCACTCACTTCCGTCTGACGGAATCCCGTATGTCCCATGTCACTACTCACTACACGAAATGTCAATCATTTGTTTAGAGTCACGTGACACTATCCGCCGTAGGAATTGAACAAGTCTTCCGTTTACCCGTCACGTAAGGTATATCAGTCTAGTGTATCAGGGTCGTGCTCCAGTTTTCCAGGTCTCGGAAAAGACCGAAGTTACTCTTTGTCCTGAACAAAAGACTTTTTCTTTGGATTCGACGTGGAGTCGAGAAAATCCGTCTAATTAACGTTACTTCAAATACATACAATTACATTAGGTGAAATGTTGATTAAACGTTTTCATATATAGTTACTTATTATTAAATAACAAAATGATATTAATTTTTGTTAAATGTATTGTTGTACATCATTGTCTTTTCTCCTCACGAGACATTTCCGGGTCTATGGTGGCCGGGCTTTAAGCGTCATTACCCTCAGCCCGGCTTCACTCGCACCCGTGGCGGGATAAGCCTCACCATACGGGCGTGGTCAGCCAGAAAAAACCGGCTTACTTGCGGAAAAGAATCGTCTAGCCGCAGCCCTTGGGTGGCCTTCAGCCTGTTTCCCCTATTTTGTGGCAACCGACAAGTCGATCGCTAGTACGTACCTCGCAATTGCCTTCACTCCCTCCATTGTTTACTAAATGTTACTTTACCTTGTGTGTGCCTGCCGATATAATGGAGTAGCCCAAATATCTCGAGACAAGCAATAGCAAAAGTTTTCCTGCTCCTCATCTTTACCTTGTATTTGTTGGATAAACAACAAAACAAATATAGTGCCTCAGTACAAGAAGAAGACAGAAGGCCAAAAAGTGCCAACAACGGAGAAAACTACTACTCTATGTTGTTGATGCGGCGGAGCCGACCATTCCTCTCAATAACGGTGAGGTCGTATCGGCGTCAAGTATGCACGAGCCGAGCCTAAACGCCACACAAGGTCACGCGCTTAGCGTTTATGCGTCCTCTCAGGCCCTTCGTTGTCACGCCACAGGCGCAGCCGCTGAAGAAGTCCACTCACCGGCCACATAGGACTCGGAATTGTACGTCCAATAAAACAACCTTTATTATGATGTGAGAACCTCAAATAAAAATAACTTACTTCCTATGAAAAACTAGTCCTCAGGTTACAAAAATACCCTCCGTCCCAACTGTTTTATTAACGTATAATTGACCCGGTATTGTAGCTCCATGGTGTAGCAATTTACTCCTACAATATACCTTCTATACTGTTCTCTATCATTTATTATTTCGTATTCAGCATGTACGACGACTTAACACTATTGTTTCAGGAAATTCGCTATATTTTTATTATATAATCGACGGATGTTTGGAATAGAATTGGGACGGCCATAGGGTAACACCTTGTAAAAACCAGGTTTACCCATTTAATAAGGTTTTGCAAAAGTAAACCGTTATTGAAAACAACACCAACCACGTTACCGGACTAAAAAAACATTGCTCCTAATAAAGAGAGCTAGATAAAACTATAAGTTTAAGTAAAAAGTTCTAAAGCTTTTATGTGTGCTTCTCCTCTAGCTTGGAACACTATGCAAAACAAATTGAAACTGAGCATTTTGGTTCCCTTGCATCATTTTAAAGCTCGGATAGATGAAATGTTATTAGATATCTGTCATTGTGAATAGGTTGCTAATGTATACCCCAGTAATTATGTTGTATTGATGTCCTTTTTGTTTTCTGTTTTATGTGTAACCAATGTGCTGCAGGTCTCCCTTGAAAAAGAGATCGTTGATCTCAATGGGATTTTCACCTGGTTAAATAAAGGCTACAAACAAACAATAATCTGACATTAATGGAACTATGGTTCTTGTTACGGCATGTTGAAAAAGTGAGTGAATATTATGAACATAAGATGAGTCAAGCTGAGATGACCAAGGCTGTGTGAGCTTTAATAAAACATGATATTCCTCCTCTTACGTAGAGATATAATGTTCCACCACATAGCAGTTTCCTCAGGCGAAGAAAATACCATGAGAAGACTCAATAACACTAAAAACATAAAAGGAATAACATAATAATATAACAGAGATGAGTACTTACTGGTAAAAGGAGGCAGATGCTTTAAAGAAAGTAAGAACTCCTCAAACAGGTGAGCTGATCCGTCACTCCTCAGTCGTGTCTCTGCAGATCTGGCTGTGACGAAGAGATGCTTGAACATTCATCAACATTTCCTAAAGGCAATTCAATATGTTTGAATAGTTGATTGTGCATCAACCCGAAAGCAGACTTTGTTCTCAACAATCTCCTATAAGATAAGATAAGACATGTATTCATTCGAGAAAGGGGATATTAAGTTGTTCCAAAAGCTCAAAGGTGAAGGCAGCAAAGGATCATAGGGATACATAACAGTATTTATAAAATAAAAAAGTATATTATATTATAAACTATCCTGTTGTAAGTGGTGGTGATAAACAGCAGGCAGGAAAACTATTTCACGTATTTAAGTTTCATTTAGTATTTAGTATTTTATAGTTTTATTTGTAATGGACTTTGGTATCATTATTAAATTAATAACAGCCGTTGCTATGGCTACGTTTTATAATTGTACTATCTCTGTAGACCCCCGTGTTAACATGACCAACTCAACAGCAGAAATAAACTGAAACACTTTTTTCTAAAATACTTGCTATCATACATTTTTTCCCCACATCCAAATGAATGATGCAAATGGCCTGTGTATGCAAAATGCAGATAATATTGTGCCGTGTATAAAGTACAATTGCTTCTTGTTAAAAAGTGTCATCTTATCTTATACCTCATTAAAGGAGGAACTTTTTAGTATGCATCAAATGTAAGGAGTTATATCCTTAAAAAGTGCTTTGCCTTTCGTTAACCGGCTCTACTCACAAAACCCGTGGATAATTCGGCTCCTGAGCTTCCTGAACAATAACACATATAAAATAATAATAATACAAACCAGGGAAAGCTCTGCGTTGTGTTTTTTTATGGTTTTATTGAGAGCCCCATAGCGGAAGAAATTACAGATTGAACAATTAAATAAAAGTACATATGTAAAAATGTATTGCAAGTAAATTAAATGTAGGTAAAAATATTTCAGTCAGGAGAGACTTCATTTTGTACGAGAACATTTATTGACACATGTCACGTGATAAATGTTAAGTCTTTGGCGATTAGACCCCGATCCTGAAATCGTATATATAAAGGGGAAATGCAGCCGTGAGCATAT
>NW_011359125.1:2678770-2711118 GCF_000735185.1 Notothenia coriiceps
AGAAATTACAGATTGAACAATTAAATAAAAGTACATATGTAAAAATGTATTCCAAGTAAATTACATTTAGGTAAAAATATTTCAGTCAGGAGAGACTTCATTTTGTACAAGAACATTTATTGACACATGTCACGTGATAAATGTTAAGTCTTTGGCGATTAGACCCCGATCCTGAAATCGTATATCTAAAGGGGGAAATGCAGCCGTGAGCATATAGGGAACCACCCGGGGTCTAGACACTGGTGATGATGATGAAGATCTGGATTTGATGAGGAGATGGGATGAAGAGGAGGTGTGATGAGGTCTTTGGATTAGCTCTCCTGGCTCCGGATGTGATGAAAGGAGGTGGATGGGGAGGAGGCGGGCGGCAGCATGAACACCTCAAATCACAGCTGACTGCAGGAGAGAGGAGAACCATTTTAGAGTTTGGCTGCAGCACGGTGATTGGGTGCTGGAGAATGAGGTGAATGTAATAGGTTAAAGAGAACGCCCGTGATGAGCTGATTATAAGCAGCTGCGGACTGAATGTATACCAGTCTTCCTGAAANTCCAATACTACTCTACGTTGCAGGTGGATGGTCACGGCGGCCTTGATGGCCGTCCGGATAGGCCCGTCAGCGTCTAGCCGCTAATGGCCCCATAAATATTTTTTTGTTCGTCTACGTCCACCATGCCTTCGGCACCCTCTCACTGTGTTTATCTCGCAAGTTGCGCTAAAAGCCTCTCAGTGGCTGCAGTTATGTGCTGTCTGCCTTCGCATTGCCGACCTCTACCTCTAATCGCAGGTGAAAAGTCGGGCAAAAAAAACTTTTATGTCTAATGGAGATGTTGAGACTAACGTTGTAGTTTTTTAGTAGACAGGATAGAGCGAGCGACTGTATTCGCCACGACACAGTGTCTGTTTTTGTTGTGTTGTTTGTCATGTTGCTGAAACAGAATATGAGTGAGCTGTAGTGGATTAATTACTCTCGTGTTACTCACATACACACACAGCTCACTCCACACACATCTTTTTGTCGCTTCTATGATGTTGGTACTTGTAGTAGTTGTTTTGAAGGCTGCTTTCTCTCGATGCGGAATATATTTTTACTATTATAGGTTGTTTTTAGGACTTGATATGGATGGTGAATGTACGAGTAGTAGATGCGGAAAACATACCAAACACTAATTATTTCAATGTAAAGTATTTCCATTTTATATACGGTAGCCTAATACTAAGGAGGCATAGTCGCGCATATATGCATGAGTATAATGTATGTGCATTATGTATATAAAAATTCTATGTCACTCGTTGTTTTCTTATCAGATAAGCAAGTTCATCTATTTTGTAAACTCCAATTATTCTCTCAAGTGACCTTCTTCTCTCTAACATAATGTGGAACACCAAGGGCCAAAGCTCTTGCCTCTCCCCGTAAAAAGACGAAACTAGTTCTCTCTGCGCAACTGTTTCCGTGCGGGACGTGTTCGTGGTGTCAGATTGGTGTGGATAGTGCGGCCGTTATAGCCAGAGGCTGATTGGATTGTGTTATCGCTGTCGCTTCCATCTGTCCCCACTCCTGTAATTACACACACGACCACACAGAGTTGAGAGACAAGACGTAGCGCCAGAGTGTGGAGCTTATTACAGCACAATAGTGCCGACGAGTGAAAACGTGGCGTTCTCTAATGTCGAGGAGACTGCTTTGGCTACACATGTATGCTGCGCATTTTAAACAGCCCTTTCGGCGACACTCGTATGAGTTAGTTATGCTGATAATAGTGCTCTGAGCAGCTTACTCGAAATGAGAAACGGCGCAGATCTTAGCGAAATAGGAATCATGACATACTTAAGCCATGCTGACTCAAACAGCGTCCTGAGGAGTTAATGGTACCTACAAAGAGAAAAAAGCGGAGGGCTGGGAATCAAACATTAGCCTGATGGTGTTTTACAGCTCACCTCTGCGGTCATGCTGAGTCTGCATCAGCTTTGACTTACATAAGCCATGCACTCAAAGCAACTGTGTTTAATTTAACAAATAATCAGGAATCTCTAAGCCAGAGTAAACTAAACGAAAATCCAAATAGTTGCCCTCAAAAGTTGAAGAGTAAGGAATTTGTTTTGTTAAATGACTTACCAAATACATTACGAGGTCCCCAAAGAGTAAGGTTCTGTTCCACATCACACGAACATCAGATAAAAAACCTGCAATAAAAATAAAGATGAGCAGAAATTAAAAATAATAATAAATGAAAAAAGGTAATTAATTGCCAATGATTACTAACTTGTGTTAGGCCAATGACTCACAAAACACACAGTCAATAGCTTTATTGTTAGCTATTAAGCTACCTGTTTAAGTATAATATAATACACCCTAGGCTATAAATTAGCTACATGCACATGCGCAGACAGGAAATCAATATGTTAAATCATAAACATATTTTAAATAACAGTAATTTTGCACAGAAGGTGTGTCCCTCAACATGCGTTCAACCCTGTTACCCAAACCTTTTTAGATTGGCAGAAGAAGTGAAAAAACTGTAAGTCAGATGACATCAGCAAGCCATGTGCTAGTGCCATGGGTAGACCAAAACTAAGTACTCTCTTTTATTTTTCATATTTTTACAATCTTTTCAGTCTTAAAAGAGTGTGGCACTCTGACCCACTCAACCCTGTTACTGATATTATCAGAATAAAGCATATTAATTTCAAAGTTATTTTTCTTGCATGAGATATCCAAGTTTGTCCTTGCATTGAAAGTAGCATTACATGCTACATCTAGCAATAATTCCTGAGGTTAAAGCTCAAATTAGCATTGATTTTCAACCCTGTTACTTTCAACCCTGTTACTATACTTAGAGTAACAGGGGTCATTCTTCATTGGAAAATATACATTTGATGCCTTAGCTGGGCAAATCACCTTTTTTGATGATTTATTATCTGTTTTTCCTAAATACATAAAAAATAAAAGGTTTATTTTCAAAAATGTTGGTGTCTAAATTGTCCTCCAATTCTGGAATGACCCAGTTAGTGATATATTAGCCTTACCTATCCTGAACCTCACTCGCTTTCGGGTGGTCATCATCATCATATGTTCTTAGCATACAAATACTTGTTAAGGCGGTGACTAGTGATTTTTCTACTAATTTGATTGAACGTGGCACCAGAGAATGTTAAAAATGTATGCTTTAAAAATGAATGAAATGTGGAATCTATAATCAGTTAAACGGTTTCAAGTATTTTAATGTAAATTTGGAACATATTTCTCTACATACTCTCAGCCTGGCAAGAGCCATAACCTGGCAAAAGGATGACACAAGTTTTCATATGAGAAGTAGGATACGATGGGGCTAGACAGAGGTTACGAGATAGGCGGCTGTATATCTGGTCTCACCACGATACAATGAATAGCCCTGAAGGTTCTTTTATTTGTATTATTTATTTGCGTAGATGCATGTTCGGTTTGAACTGGCTGTGTTACCTTAAGCTATCTTCCGCGTGTAGGCTACGCAGTTGTATAGCAGCCTTTCTTCCCCACCATGTGGATGAGGTGACGAGCCTAAACCGGTTCATACGTGGATAGGGGGCCGGTTTCAGCTGGCTGCGTTGTCGTAGTAACCAGCTCTCTATAAATACTGGCTGACTCCTTTACCAGCTTCCACTCTAGTTTCAGTCCTGACAGAGGCGGCACCTTCAGTACGGCTTAATTTTTTTATCCCAGCATTCTGGTCTAATGGACACACTCTTTGTAAATGCTTTTTAAGGTAAGTGAAGGATTTTCGATGTTTAACAACGTGAAATGTGAGCTATCACATTTGCTTTTTAACTAACGGTAGCACACGTTAACTAGCAGGCTAAGGTTATGGCGGCTTAAACAAGGACAATGAAAAATTGTCTTCCTGGGCGTAACGGCGTTGGTATTTTTGGTTTATCAAAGTAACAATTTATTCAAATTGTATTGCTGCTGAGTTTAGCTGTAAATGTTACTTACCCATTACGACGTGGCCAGTGTGACAGGCGGCCTTTTAGCGGACGTTATCTAGGAATAGTTATCTACTTTGGTGTTAATCTCGCTATCTAACCGGTTCGACATTTGTCTATTATTTCGGACTTTTACTGCTTCGGTGTCTTCAGTATACACTAAATATGTTTTAACATTGGCTGCATTGACTTTGCGAAACCACGTTTAATAGTAACTTTCATGCTAAATTACCTCATGGCACGCAGAGCTCTAAACGGAACCGGCATGCCGACGTCAGCGTCAGTTGTAAGTCACTGATTGGTCAATTTTCGTGCCATTCTTTTACGTTGAAGGCGGATCTTCTTTATGATAGGATTACATCTGAAACTGGGCGGGGTTTAAACACTTGTGCTTTCAATTACTTCTGTGCAGATGGTGTCGTAGTACCGTTAGTCATGACATAGTCGTAAAATAGTGTATGTCTTGGCTATAAGTTAGGTTCGTTTTATAGAATAATCCGTAACTTTGATGTTTTTAATTCATAACTATAATTAAAATGCAGTAGTAAGGATAAGATTACATATATATTGTAATGTGAGGTTTATTTGACTCTTTAACAAACAAAATGTGAGTCCATAGAAAGCAACGTTTTTACTTTCCAGGCGTATTCCCATCAGAAAATGTTTTGTATGTTAAAATCCTGTCAAATGCTCTTGTTACAGAATAATCAGTCTTGTAAGACACACACTGGCTCCTCAGCAGGCCCTGGCCTTGAGTCTTATTTGAAGGGATTTAACTTCACTGGTGAACCGCCTTGGCTGCTCTGTACCTGAATAATTGCACCAATCAAATTTCATCTCTTTTATATCCAAGTAAGTATCTAACTGTCTACTATTTGAACTCTATAAAATACTGCATTGTATAGATTAATCCAGTAAAAAAAGTGTCTTTCAGTCAAATTCCATGCTTGGAGAATCACTTACACTTTCACTTTTTTGAGTCCTGAGTGAGGAACAAATAGACTTTTGAAATCAAGGACACAAAATACACTTTGTCCTCAAAGCTGAGTGTAATCTCAATATGTTCTCCGCTCCCTCTTTCAGTTTCCTAGTGACTACTCAAAAGGATTTATTGTGAGCATGGAAACTGCCACCGAGTTTGACTTCTCTTTCCTTGAGGAGGGCTTCTCTGCACGGGATATCGTCGAGCAGAAGATCAATGAGTCATCCATGACGGTGAGTGTCCTGTGTTGACTTGTTCGGGGGATATGCAGATGGCCTCATTTGTGAAGTGGTGAATGTGAACAGGATGCAACACCCTTGTTCAGGTGACTTGTGTTGGAATGTCAACATTGTATTCCCTTTACACAATTCTAAAGAACACAGGGGTGTTAATAGGCATGGGACAATAGGATATTGCCATGTGGCGATTATCTTGTCATAAAATAAAATGTGTATCACATTTTATTTTAGCATGTGTTGTGTAATATTCTATTTTTTTAAGTAGTTTTTGTTGAACACATTTTTTCATCTGTTCCATCGCAGGATGACAGGGATGCCTTCTACGTCTGCGACTTGGGGGATGTCTTCAAGAAGCACTTGCGCTGGGTGAGGGCCCTGCCACGCGTCACTCCCTTCTACGCCGTCAAATGCAACGACAGTCAGGCTGTAGTCATGGTACTGGCCTCCCTGGGAGCTGGCTTCGACTGTGCAAGCAAGGTATGGGTTGTAATCTTCCATAGATGTTCTCTACTATTCAAAGCTCTCTTGATGATAAGCTGAACTAGCATTGGCAGCTTGAGTTTTTAAATTGCCACTTATTTTTTGCTGACTGTTGGCATTGTCCCCCTCTAGACGGAGATTCATATGGTTCAGTCTCTGGGGGTGGATCCAAGCAGAATCATCTATGCCAACCCCTGCAAGCAAGTTTCCCAGATCAAGTACGCATCTGCCCACGGCGTCCGGATGATGACCTTTGATAGCGAGGTGGAACTCATGAAAGTGGCCCGCTGTCATGAAAATGCCAAGTGAGATTTATTTCCATTTTAAATATAAAGACTGAACAGGCATTTTGATTTTCTATATCCAATATTTATTCCTCTAACTCTATTTTTGTGCCCAGGCTGGTGCTGCGTATTGCCACAGATGACTCTAAGGCTGTGTGTCGCCTGAGCGTGAAGTTTGGTGTGACACTCAAAGCGTGTCGAGGTCTCCTGGAGAAAGCTAAGGAACTGGGGCTGGATGTGATTGGCGTCAGCTTCCATGTTGGCAGTGGCTGCACCGATCCCGAGACCTACTCTCAGGCGATCGCTGATGCCCGTTATGTCTTCGATATAGGGGTGAGTTGTGACAACTGCATTAAAAAGTATTACATTTTTCACCCATCAAAATTGTCTTAAACTGAATTTTGTGACTATCTAGGCTGAGGTGGGCTTCAACATGGACCTGCTGGACATCGGAGGTGGATTTCCTGGTTCAGATGATACTGAACTCAAATTCGAAGAGGTATCTTGAATTGTATTTGTCCTCTTTGGACATTAGGCTGCAACATCAGTAGAACTGGCTCAAGATAATCTTTTTACATTATAATAATCAATGGACACTTCCCCCCCCCCCCCCCCCCCTTGCTAGATCACTGCAGTCATCACCCCAGCCCTGGATAAGTATTTCCCCGCTGACACTGGCATTAAGATCATTTCTGAGCCAGGACGCTTTTATGTGGCTTCTGCTTACACACTGGTCGTCAACATCATCGCCAAGAAGGTCATCATGGATGAGGAATCTGCCTCTGACGGTAACAGCCTTCATTTAGTGTACTCGTTTATTCTGTTATAGAGCTGCAAACCTATTTTGATAAATAAAGGATGGACATTTTTCCCGAAATTTTATAGACAAAGCATTTAAATCAAAACAATTAATAGAAGGATTAATAACGATAATAATGCTCAACTGCACAAATATTGTTACGGCAGATTGGTAACATTTCTCAGTACTTAAATTATTTCTACTTTTCTACAGAGGAAGACGAGGGGACCACAGATAGGACCCTGATGTACTATGTAAACGATGGCGTTTATGGATCCTTCAATTGTATACTCTATGACCATGCTCACTGTTTGCCAACACTACATAAGGTAAGTGACTCAAGATTTGAAAATGTGGCAAATTATCAGCATAACTGAGTAATTGAAAAGTGGATACTAATGATTTGTGTCCACCCCCTTCTCAATAGAAGCCAAAGCCAGATCAGGTCAGATACCCCTGCAGTATCTGGGGCCCGACATGTGATGGACTCGATCGCATCGTCGAGCAGTGCTACCTGCCTGACCTGCAGGTAGGCGACTGGCTGATCTTTGATAACATGGGGGCCTACACCGTGGCTGCTGCCTCCACCTTCAATGGCTTCCAACGACCCGACATTTATTACGTCATGTCTCGCACTGCCTGGTGAGTAGTCCCGAAAGCTCCTGATGGAATACTTGTCTCATTTTGAGGAAAAAGGCAATATAACTGTTCTCTGTTTTATCTCCTACAGGCAACACGTGCAGCAGATCTGTTCCCAGGGCATGCCAGCTCCTGCGGAGGAGTCCTCCCTGTTGGAGGTGCCGGCTTGCTGTGGACGAGAGAGCAGCTTGGAGATGCCCACTAAGCCCTGCCAGGCCCCTGTGGTGTAAACGCATACCGTACATCACAACAATGTTCTCCTGATCTAGCATCTCTTTGTTATTATTAATTATTGGAGAAGTTTCTGTCTTTTCTTTTTCTTTCTTCTCCCCATATGTCATGATATATTTTGAAGGCCAGTTACTTGACAGGAGAACGAGAGGGGCATGTTGTTGCACAAACATCTGTGTTCTGTACAGAAGTTAGGATCAACCCTAGATAAAATGAGGCTGAATCAAACTCTTGAGTGTCTCTGTGTATTCCAGGCAGAGTGTCACAGGGCTACTCTGTACTCGGAAATTGTTGCTGCAGTATTCCGCCCTTAATTTTGGGAAAGTGACTTAAAAACTTGAGTACTGTTCGTTTATGAAGAAACTATTAGTGGAACTGATATCGTGTAAGGACTCTTAACACTTGAAGCTGTAGCCAAAGTCCAAGAGGACTAATACTAATCGCAAATGCTATTCATTTAAAGTGGACCTATCATGCTATATTTTAAACATATATTGTAGGGCCATACCTATATAAAACATGTCTGTGAATTTTTTTTTTCAAAATACCAAACGAGAAAAACGTCAAGTTAAAACTTCATAATTTCCCCCTGGATTAGTAGCGTTTACGTGAAACATGCAGAAAATATGTACTTACATACTGGCAGTCTTTCCCTCACGAGGGCGGTTATACCCGTTGAGAGGTGGATAGTCTCTGGCGTGCTTTCGCGACCTCTGTGTGACATCAGTATACGGTCCGGACATTCGACCGCGACATCGAGGACGCGTGTGTTTCGGTCTTAGTTCGGGGAACGTTTTTCCCGACCTTTTTCTCGTTTTACNCGAGTGGAGATTTTAGTCAGAGAGGAAAACAACATCACCTAGCATTGACCCACAAACTGTTTAAGTTACTAAACCATTAACAGCTCAAATTGTCACTCAAGACGTGATTTGTTAAATTAAACTTCTCTCCCTTTTTCTTGACTAAACAGAGTCTGTGTTTTAGCCCTTTTTTTTCCGTTTCATGTAATGTTTAAATACGTAATATTAATATAATCATTTAATAATATAGTTTGAACGTGTGTACCGTCTTGTGGTATTAACAGATGCAATAAATATGACTCATCCTTTTGTGTGAGTCATATCATTCGTATTTTCTATTAATTTTGGAAGTATATTCAGGAAGACTAAGGCGATGTTCTGGAGATTAAAAATATAGTTTATGTATTACTTTTGACTGGGTTACCTCTGTATGTTGGGAAATAATACGTCATAAATCATGTTAAGATGTATAGAGTATGTTGTGGGGAAACATAGAAAGGACTTATTTTCTGTAAAGAATTCAAATTTTAAGATTCTGTAGACTTTTGACTGGATATTAAAGTCTATCTCCTTTTTGGCTTTTTGGTGTGTGTGTGTGTGTGTGTGTGTGTGTGTGTGTGTGTGTGTGTGTGTGTGTGTGTGTGTGTGTGTGTGTGTGTTTGTATCGTCACTACCACTCCTGGTCGTGACTCACAGCGCACAATGCTTTTCGCTCCTCTCTCTCTCTCTCTCGGCCTTAATTTATTTTTAGCTGAGCAACGTTTTATACGACCGAACTGTAGGCCTGCACACAAGATGACACACACACACACACACACACACACACACACACACACACACACACACACACACACACACACGATGCAAAACATACTGCCGCTTATCCACACACTTTCTTTTACATTGTTTCTAAGACGTGGAAGTGTGTGTTTGTTTGTGTATCTGCGCTCCATTGCAGTCCATTCCATTCTTTGCATTGTCTTTGACTTTGACTGAGCCTAATAATCTTCAACAGGGGGTCCGTGGCCCCTAGGGGATCCTCGAGTAAGTGTAAGGGGGGAAGCCAAATGATTATTGTATACCAATATAGTTTTAACAGTGGTGCTGGAATGAGTCCTAAACCAGAAGTGAGATAGCATTTAACACTTTGTGGTTCCCTCGTCTTGAAAGTCGATGGTTTTTTTAAATGCTTTGTTGGTTCGATGCAAGAAATAAGGTCTGTGGCTAATATAAAAAGACTATCTTCTTGTTAAAAGAGATCAAATGTCAGTGTAAGTCTTTAAAAGTGGCTGATCAGACTACTAAAGGACATCATGCTGAAAATTAGCAACATTTAGCTTAGCGGTGGTGACGTGAAGTCATGTGACCGTGAAGTAGTTTGTGTATAGCCTAATGTTAGCTTTTCACTTCTGTCACATTGGTGTGTAAGAAAATATCGATACAATAGTGATAGTTAAAATATGTGGTGGGCCAAGAGTAGCATGTTTGTGTTATTGTTGTTTTTATTTTAAGTGGAGCCGTGAAAAATGAGAATTGCCTCGGGACTGCCAAGTTTGTTTCTATGAGCATGGTCAACTGGAGACACATCCATAAATCTAGTCAAGATGACCCTCACAGCCCGTGCCGACTGGAGTCAATGAGGTACTTCCCCACTACATTGACTACAGGTCTTTGAAGATCTGGAAAGATTCACCAAAAACCAAACTAGTTTTTTAGTGACCAAATAAACAGCAATATTCAGATCAATTACTTATTTATGTTTTAAATAAAGGTGAATGTATTATTGTATTAATATCACTCTATAACCATAGTACGTTACATATCTGTTCATTTTGGCTGTCTTTTCAAACTCAAATCTACAGTGGACATAATAAAAATAGTCTAAATTGTAAGATGTTCTTTTAACCCTAAAGAGGTGGGAAATAAAAAGTAAAGTAGATTGGAAAACACTTTTTGTCCTCGGTTCCCAGGAGGATATAAACCACGTTTTACTGATGAATCAAACTATAGATCCTACACTTCCACTGGACGTAGATTCTGAAAGTAGAATACACACTTCTCACTAGAAATGTAATCAAAAAGCCTTAAAATGACCAAACTATCCTACAAGTCGGGTGTCCGTCATACATATCATCACAATACTTTGACTTTGTCGCTTGCCTCATCTCCTGTCTCTAAGTTTCCGTCTCTCTTGTGATGTTGTCTCTTCTCCACTCTCACATGTCTCCCCCCCTCTCACTCTGTCTTCATCCTCCTCTCTCTTTCCCTCTCAGAGGTGAGGACTGACGTCAGGGAAGTCCTGACTGACTGACTGAAACCCAGCTGATGAATTCTCCTCTTCTTCGTCTACACCGTCTCCTCCCCTTCTTCTCCTTTTCTGCAACCTGTGCATGACTCCCCCCTCAACCTCCCCTGCCATGGAGTCAGGTACATCCACTCTGCAGAAGAGACTTGAGTCTCAACCTTTTTTAAAGCATTTTTGTTTATCAGAATCAAACTAGTTGTAGAACCTGCAGTGTGACAAAGATGTTAAAAGCAGTTTGTGGTAATCTCAAAACACAAACCAGACAGACAACTTTAAAAATGAACAGAATAAATACACTTGTCCTTTTCTGAACCCATGTTCAATCCTAGTTCTACTTTGTGTCGTTTATGAGAAAGTGTGATGGTATTTCTTTATTTATTGCAATGGCTGTGACTCAGTAAAGGCAAGAAATACAATTAAAACAAATTCAGATTTTTAATTACCCAGCATAAGTGACACAGTGTTTGGTACGTTTAAAGGATTTTTAGGGTTGATAAGTTGATGATACGGGAATACAGGAAACTAAATCTCACAAAAGTTGCAGAATAATTTCCACTTTTATATTTTTTAATTTATTTTTTTGTTTGTTTTCAAATCACCAGGTATGATGAAAGTGGATCTGTCTGACGGGAAATGTTATCCTTATTGGATTCTCTCATATTTATTTGATGCATGGGAACAAACTGTTGAAATGTTATACAATATCTTTTAAAATGTACTTTTAGAATAGTCGTTGATAACACACAAGTATTCCTTGTTAGATGATCAGTTAAAAAGGTCTCTTTTTGATTCACCACAAATTAATATGATGTCAAGTGAAGCCATGAAAACATTTGATAACTTATCTTGCAGGTTTTATTCACGATTGAGAATCTGAAAACAAATTGATTTAACCTGCAGATTGTACAATATTTACTGTTTCTACTGCAGTGATCCTTCGAAATAGATCTCACTCAATGATTCCTGTCTACAAGTTTTATGTTCAACCACGAGTGAGAAATGGAACAAAATCCCCCAAAAGTTTTTCTGGCATCCCGGACACATAAAACACACAAAGGTTCTTACCCATGAGCATTTTAAATTCAGCAGGACTGGATGCAGTTATCTTATCTGTCTTGTGTCTTTGTGGTGATTCAAACAAGGATATTATAACTCATTTGAAAACAACGTATGTGATGCTGGAAAAATGGATTCAGATTCAGAAGGTGATTCTCTTTTTTTAAATGATTTATGTTTTTTTATCACACAATAGTTGAGTGTTTGAAGCAGATGTGCCTTCTTTTTTTGCCGAGCTCTGCACCAAATTATGAAGAGGTGTGGTGTGGTGGGATCATATTTCACGACCTTAGTGTGTTACAGTGTGTGTGTGTGTGTGTGTGTGTGTGTGTGTGTGTGTGTGTGTCTTTGTATGTGTTTACCTGGTGTTTGAAAGGCCATGTTAGTCTGGATCAGGGGTTCGGGTTCTCGGCCAGGATGTCCTGCATATGAGGGGCCGTGTAGGCCAAAATTCAAACTAACCTCGCACACACACTACTGAAAACATCTGGCCTTGCACACACACTACTGAAATACTCTCACATTCACTACTGAACACCTTGCACACACACTACTGAAAATTAACCACACACACACGCAACTGAAAACATTTTACTGAAAGGTTCTCAGTAGGGAATGGGCATGTGTTTCACCTATGTGTGTGAGAGGGGGATTCTTGCTGTAACGGAAGTCATTGCAATGAAACGGAACTAACAAAGAACAATGCTGCAGTGATACAGTAGGTGGCGATAATGCTCGTCTGGTTGCAAGTTAAAGAAGATGAAGAACGAAACAGAAGGTTGAATTCAGCATGGATTTATAGAGAAACGGCATCGCAGCCATAGGCTGGACCCCGGGCCGAGCGGTCTACAAACAGAGGCGGTCTGGTCTATCAAGGTTTTCTTGTTTACATCACCTGGCGCAGCTCGTGAGGTGGCCTAGCAAGTAACCCGCTAGAAACATGCACACCCGCTAGCAACATGCACAGCTGCAATAAGCTAACNCATGCTATATTTTAAACATATATTGTAGGGCCATACCTATATAAAACATGTCTGTGATTTTTTTTTTTCAAAATACCAAACGGATCATGCCTCATTTTGCTCTTTTCCAGCCCTGTTTTTGCAAGGGCTGATTCTGCTTTTGTGGCAGACTACAGCGCCACTTACAGGCCTGGCATATGTACTACAGTGTCTCCAGCGCTTTCGTGCGGTCTCTGATAGGTGGAGAGTTGCCCATATTGGCGGAGCACCCCTTTTCTGACGTCATACATTCATGTATAAAAGACGTACAAAAGTGCATTTTGCATGATAGGTCCCCTTTAATACTTCAAAATTGTAACTTGCAAAAGAGGTGGTTGGAGGGGTGATTTTTAATCCTCATTAAATGGCTGCTTTGTTTATATTTATCCTTTCCATGATCTCTACTTCTGTACAGAACCTCTCAAGTGTTAATCCTGAAGATATTAACATGTAAAGTAAGTTTTTGTTTACTTTTAGGTACACACAGAGCATTATAGACTTATAACATTTCAGCTACCTTTGTCAAAGGTCGCTTCTCATTTGTCGTGGTCACCCAACACTCACAGGTGCCAACAAATACACATCTTCAAGATTAACACTTAAAACACAGGGACTCAAGAAGCATACTGAACCTCCTCTTCTCCTCATTTTATTTTCAGTTTTATTTTTTTGTTGTAACTTGTAGACGTCAAGAAGTCTGTTAATTATATGAATAAGAACCAGTGTTAAAGAATACATTTGAGAAATTGATACGAAAGAGACGGGATTGCATATTCATAGCGCTTTCCTATGGAAACTTTTTCAAGTTTTGTATTTTTTTAATAAATAAAAACATTGGATGCAGAGCCACATGAGTTGTGCGTTTTTCTACATGTGGGACAAAATAAATCATAACTACTTGTATGAATCATAAAACATTCTTCAGAGGATGTTTCAAGAGCTCCATCTAGTGTTTGCAGCAGGAACTGTGATGTTTCATCTGGCCAAACTTCTAATAACAGCTCTTTCATAATAATAATACATGTTATTTATATAGAGCTTTTCCTGATGCCAAAAGTGACTCATTAGTCTTTTTTCTTTTCAAATGCCAAATCCTAAAAATAATTGTACTTTGTTCCAGGAAGTTAGCCTAAAGGGGAGTTGGTTACCTTGTAACAGTAACATGAGGATACATGCATATATAATTATACATTCACTAGTTATATTAGACATAGAATTGCCTTTACAACATTTTTTACATGTAAGAATACTAGTAACAATTTATGAGTGACATTACACACTCAACTATAATTGACACAACTAAACACATTATGTTTAGCACTGTGCCATAGCCCATTCAGGCTTTTTCATTCCAACTGGGATTTTGTTATGTGGTTGAATATGATTTGTATTCTGTAGCTGATATCTTTGTTTGAAGTGTTTCGGGGAAACTTCTGGAATATCGGTGCTTAAATCTTTGTGTTTGTCCTCCATGTTGGTGCTGAACCATTCTGCACAGTACATCAAGCTACAAAAGTGTGACAGTATTCCGAAATAAGTTCATTTATTCACAGTATACAGCACTTCATGACGAAACATTGCTCAAAAAGTTTTTACAGACATTAACAATCTCATGTTCACCACTCATGCCTAAATGAATATATTAACACGAGTATACACAACATTTTATTTAAATATAGTACATTATAGGTACATGTAATACATTTAACTTGTCTAAAAAAAATATATGAATATCAGTGTGGAAAAAAGTGTAACTGGGATGATTTAAAGCATTAGTTTTCTTACAGTCAGTATTAATTTATTCATGCACTCACACAATGTTCATCCATGTACATATTTATGAAATACATTTAGAGCAAGAAGAAAATCATTACAGTAATGTGAAATAACTTACTAACCCAAGAAATTTGCATTTTACAAGTGAACACGCTGCCAGCCATTTAGCTTGAGTTATAACATAAAATGCAAAAGGGGGAAACCTTTTGGCTCTGTCTCTAGTTTAATGTTTTGCCTACAGTATTTAACACGCTATATTACACAGCTTAGTTAAATAATCAATTCTGATTGGTCTATTTGGACATTTAGTGGTCGGTTATTTCTCTATAGAAGACAGCTGCTAGGGATAGCAGAACGTTGCTAAGGACAATCGGATCAAGGGACCATATGCACTCATGTATATCTGCATCAAAAAACACATTGTTGTTGAATTGTTTCTGTCCGTTCGCTCCATTAGAAAATGCCATTAAATATGTATTGAATAATCATTTTTATATTTTAAGGAGAGCACACAACTTTGGATTCATGGTTCCTAAAGTGTACAAAGTGAAGAACAGAACAAAAAACAAGACAAGGAAATAGGTTAAAAGATAAAAGGACAGAGAAATCAACAATAAAGAGAACAGCAGAAGAATACCTGCCGGAATTAAACACTACTAGGCGAACAGCAGAAACACACAGACAAAGTAAACACTAAGTGAAAAGCAGAAGAAGACAGACAATAAGTAAAAACTAAGGGAACGCAGAAGAAAAAAAAGTAAACACAAAGGGGAACAACAGAAAAAGACAGACAAGAAGTAAACACTAAGGGAACAACAGAAGAAAACAGACAGAAAGTAAACACTTAAATGTGGGGTAGGTAATTTTGGAGAAACCAGCTTGAGTGCGCTAGAATTTGAAAATACACAGCCGGAAAAAATCTGCCACTTCCTTACAGAGCCCCTCCTCCAACACACACGAACGTGCACATGACCAAGCTGACAGGCAGGTAGGCCATCCAATCATTTTAGTCGTGCTTTTTACAGTGCTACGGCTTCCACAGGTGACATTTTTTAATGGATTTTTTGTCAAAGCACTTAAGATATTCATTGCTATCGGGATGTTAAGAGCATTCCATGGAATATAACAAAAAGTGTATCTCGAGCCGGTTTCTCAAACATACCTACCCCACCTTTTAGCAGCCGTCTGGTACATATTAAAACGATGCTATGATTTCACCACAGGAAGCTATATTCTTGTGAACCAAATAATTGATGGATGTGCGATCATGAGGTCACCACAGGCATGTTTGTCTGCTCGTAATGATTCCTGATGTACTCAGTAATTGCTTTCTCATTATTAATTTCTTTCCTGAACAACATAATGTAACATTTTGGGGCCAAGTGACAGCCCAGGATGCCGTAGCAAGAAATCAGAATGGCTATGCTTTCAATGGCTTGTGTGTACCTCCCGATCAAATTGAGATAAATGGGGATGAAGAAAATCCAAACGATTAAAAATAGCAGCATACTGATGCTGATTAAATTGGCATTTTTATACAGATCTGGCAACTGTTTACCTTTGAAAGCAAACAGGAAACAAATAAGTGCCAAGAAGGCATTGTATCCTAACATGGTAATGAAGAATGCGTCGGAGCCCTTGTCACAATAAGTGAGGATGGTATTGCTAAGTATGATTTCTTCAGGATGTGGGCCATAACAGATCATCCATATTACACACTGGATGACCTGGAACCCAGAGACGATTGTCACAACAGTCAGCGGCTGATTGAAATTCTTTATCCAGGACCTCTTCTTCAGGTCAAAGTTAAAGCCCACTAAGATTTGGAGCAGGTTTGCCAGGATGCAGGAGATGCAGAGGGAGGAAGCAATGCCGAAGAGTGGCAGTCCCACCTTACAGAAAGTGCGATTTGGTTTTCCGGCAAAGATTAATGAAAGGCAGAAACAGGCCAGCAAGGAAAAAAGCTCCACGAAACTCAAGTAACCCCCGACTGCCTTCACAATGGGAGTTTTCCGATAGATTGTAAACACAACAGCAAAACCAATGGTGACAATTATACCAAATAATTCCAATACACTCAAAAAGACAATGAAAGGGTGTGACCGCTTTAGGAAATCATCCTTTTTCAACAAACACTTATCCCTATTTTCAGATGAATATTCCTTTGTCTTGCAGCGTTTACATTCCTCTCCTAAAGAAGGTAAAACAAATTAATAAATGCAAATGTATTTGCATGAGGAAAGAATAGTATCATTATGATGAAAACACTCCATTGAAAAGGGTTATGTGAGAGGTTCTTGAAACGTTTTTTTTTGCTTTACATAAATGAATAAATGGCAAACTCCAGCATCTGTATCCCTTTACCGTGTAACAGTGTGACAGAAGAGTTTTGAATATTTGCAAATTCATGCAAATTCTTGCAAAATTGTCTTTAGACATTTGGGAAAACAAAACATTAACATGATATTATTTAATTGAGTTCCTGTTAAAAGAGTTTAAATTGTGCACTTTTTTAGTTTTAATCCATTTTGAATGCAGAATGTAATAATTAAACTCTTTTGCAGATATTAACTGAAACTGAAAAAAATATTTGTTTCCTAAAAAGCTTATTAAAAGTTATTAAAACATTTTTCAGGGAAGATCGAAGAACTGAGATTCTTACCAGATTTGAATATTTCGAGTTGTAGATGCAGAAAAGGCATGTATCTTTACATTAAAACGTTTAGTTCTTGTAAACCAACAATGGTATTTTATTTGCAATTGGAAAGACCTAAGAACTGGACTGATCCTTAGTCTTGTTGGGGACTCTAACAGTCACAGTCTGCACGTTTTTTACATTCTCCCGAAACAGAAGTCCTTTAATAATTAATATTTTCTTAATACTAAAGTAGGTCTAAGTCCATTATTACACCAATATTTCAGACCAGGTGTGTGGTCTGTACCCTCAGAGAATAAGGCTGAGCAATGACTATTAATCATTCTTTAATCTTTTTAGTTTTATCTTTATTCACTGGAGAACAAAAGAAGAAGACATGTATGTATCCTTTCTGAGTAACCCATTGGCTTGTGATTTACAGCTTTAAGGCCATGAGTTTGTCACTTTGGCCATTGCCATCTTAGTTTTTGAGTTGTTGCCATTTTAGTGTTTGGAACCAGAAGTGACACCAAAGGGTGGAGCTAAATAAAAACAAAAGTTAAACGAGACAGTTTTAGGCGACACACACACTATTTTCAGAACTAAGGTGAAGGGGTCAAATGTCAATAATCCTCTGTACATTTGAAGCTTTATATTCATGCAGCCTACATTTCAACATGGCATGAAGAACCGAGGGGCTCTAAATGCAATTAACAAACCATTTTACAAATGAATTATTCCAAATGAAATTCAATCTACCACTAACAAATGCAGAGCAGAGTAGAACACAGTTGGTATGTGTTAAAAGAAAGGAAAATAATATCAAAATGTGTTTCTGGAAATGCGATTATATCCTCTGTTATTTATCCATAATTAGGGTCCTCTTAGCGGATAAACATTTAAATATCTGAGCTTGGGGTTATTTCATAAAAGAAGAAACACTTACCATCAGAATACTCTCCGTCTGCACATGGAACACAGTCATAGCAGCACACTTTTCCTTTGTTCTGCTTTTTCAACTCCTGCCCCGGTTCACAAGTTTTAGAGCAATTGAAGGTTGTTACCTGTAAACGGAAAAACCCAATTAGTACAAAAAATCATAACCAATTTTGGGAAAAAATATATAATGACATTCTGACCCTACCGACCTTATTTCTAACAAGATCGTTTGGGACTGTGATGTTTCCTTCTGGCTCGTATTCTCCAATTTTTGTTATGTGTGTGCTCTCCTTGGATTGAGTCATGTTCCAATATAGAATGTCATATCCTAAAAAAGGGTCTCCATTGGAGTCAAATTGAACGTGTGTGCCATTCACAGTGAAGTTAACT
The DNA here is from genome assembly GCF_000735185.1 of Notothenia coriiceps. NCBI lineage: Eukaryota > Metazoa > Chordata > Actinopteri > Perciformes > Nototheniidae > Notothenia > Notothenia coriiceps. The sequence continues at coordinate 2,697,285 of NW_011359125.1, forward strand.
TTCTTGATTTCCATAAGAAGCTGTAGAGATGAACATAAACAGAACTACATTGATGTTACATAAAATACACAAGTTTGTTATTTCCTCTATGACTACACATAATAAAAGAAGAAATAATTCATATAGGAGACCATTTCCAAAATACTTCGAAAGGTATATAAAAAAAGAATGAGTCCTTAACCTCGGAAATTAGTTCACATTTCTTTTCACTTCTGGGTCCCTGAAGGGGATTACATTCCTAAAATTAGGTCTTTGGTTAACATAACCTTAAAGGAGTTTACAGTTTGTTCCAAGGCAGAAAATATATCACTTTTCTTGTAAGTTTTGAAACTTTCACTAGTGTTGAAAAAATGTGTTGCTAACAAGTGTCTAAGTTAGATTACCAATGATGTGTCGGCAAACACAGGGAAACGCAATAACTCAGTGGTGGTGACGTTAAATCCATTCAATCATATAGTTTGTTTTTAGGCCATTAGAAATCTGGCGTTTCGTCTGCTTTTTGTAGAGGGAACCAACGTAATGCTATCTTTAGAGTTTGTGTACAAAATCATGTCCTTCATCTAGAACTCTATAAGGCTACCATCAGCAAACAATCTATTTTGTTTAGTGTAGGAAATGGAGACCCGAGGAAACTGCTAGCATTTCTCAGTCAAACTGAAACAAAATCTGTCTGCAGCCACTCTAAAGCCAATACAATATTTCACACTAGTGTAATGAAGACTAAGTTACATTAAGTGTACAATACATTATGGTTTTACAGGGGAATTATATGCAGACATTTATTGGCCAGGGGTAACTTCCTGAAGTTTCTATTGTTCTCCTTCTACTGTTCTCAACCTGATAAATAATGACAAAAACAATAAACAAGTTTTTTAATTTAGGGATTAAACAAGGTGATGTCACCTGTTAATCAGTGAAATGTAGAAGTGCTATTGGGATGATCTTGTTTGGAGAGCCAGGCTAGCTTTTCCTTGTGTTTCCAGTCTCTATGCTAGGTTAAGCTAACTAGCAAAAGTTGGCTGTATCCTTTAACCCAGTGGTTCTCAACTGATCAGGCCTCGGGACCCACTTTTTCCTTTGTCGATAAATCGCGACCCGAAATTTTGAACCACTCAAATCTATTCAAGGAAAAAAAATAGTGCTGTAATACGCTTTTCAGCATACATTATTAATTAAAGTGAAACTGTATAACATAAAAAGGCACACATGCTGAAAACCCAACCCCGGAAGGGGGGTCTGGGGGGATTCTGCCCCACAGAAGATTTTTAGAAATACTAACATATAAATTACGCCCTCTGGCACACTCTGAGAAGAAAATAAATAAATCTATTGCTACCCGACATATTAATAACATGTTGTGCCATTGTTTGTTTTTCACTTAGTTCTGACAGCTGAACCCTCTGCTCCTTACAGAGAGAAGAGCAAAGAGCAGAGAGTCTGTGTGAATTACTTTAAATTGTGGATAAGGGTAGATAGCTCCCATTGTTCTGTGACCTGTCAATCATCAAACCGGGGGTCATATTTCATTATGTGTTCATTTGTATCTGAAGTTGTACCCATGGATGTACAAAGAATAGTTGACTTCCGGCAACAATCTTAATTCTGATTGTCCAGAAGACTCGAAAAAATATCAGCAAAGATGTTTAATTGAGAAGATGATCACTACGTGACAGAAGTTTTCAAAACCGTTTATGGTCTCCGCCCGGTACTTCCAGTCCAACGCCGACTGCATGCACAGTGTTAGAACGTTTCAAGTTTTTCTTCTTCACTCACACGTCTGCGACCCAGTCCAAACGACCCACCAGTTAACAACCACTGCTTTAAAAACGCATAGATTGGTTTCAATCTTCTCATTAAACTCTGCAAGTAAACATTATAGACATAATGTAGGCCACATAATGTAGTCTACATTTGCAATGCAAAAATAACTCTGTACTGTACCTCCAAGGCTGTAAAGTTAGTGCTTCTTTTACACTGGCGGTGGTCACACTTTAGCAGACTTCTTAGACCCTCAACAATGACTTCAACAGCTAAGTAAGTATTGTATGATGCATCCTGGTCAATGTAATTGGTCAAGTCCATTGAGTCCAGACACTTGAGGCTCTTTTTGGCTGTTTTCTTTAGGGGGAAGTTGCTTTCTCTGTTCTCCTCAGACTTAGTGGGACAAAATTGAGTCATGTAATTATTGAGGATGGCGTTAGTGGTCCCGTTGAACATTGACGAAATGACATAGTCTTTAAACCCAGGCACCTCATTCCTTTTCGAGATGAATCCAAAAACTTCCCCGGCCTTCTCAATGCCTGACAGTGAAGAGAGTTTTTCAGAGGTGGACCATGTATCAGAGGCAATCCAAGTTCTGTTGAGAGAGTATTTAACAGCGGCCCCAATGATGGCAGCGACGTTGGATTTCTTGGTGAACAAGATGATGGCCTCAGCTGTGGAATTCTTGATTTTTCTCACCAGCTCATCCAGGCAGTCATTGGCCTTTGAATTGTTCTGGAAAAAGTAGCCAGGCAGGATGTCACTGAATTCAATGCAGATGTCCTTCATTTCTTCGAAAATATCGTTGAGGGTATCACTACCATACTTCCCATACTCATCATCACTTCCCACAATACCCACCGTTTTCCAATTAAACTTCTTCACCAGCTCAGCAATGGCCTTTGTCTGATGTTTATCACTAGGAGTCGTTCGCAGAAAAGTGGGGAACTTCAACTTCCTGCTGAGAAGCTCGCTTGTGGCAGAGTAGCTAATCTGTGACAAACAGGAATACATCTGGTTGAAATTGTACTGCATTACTCATCAGGAATCTTGAAAATGTCAAAAGTACAGCAAAGACAAACCTGAGCAACTGATGACAGAGCAAGAACACGTGCAACAGCTATTGATACTTCAGAACTTCCTGCTCCTATCACTGCCTTTGTTTTGGGTTCAGCTAGCAAACAGCTGTGAGGGTCTGAATGGTTCTTCAGCAACTCGTGCGTTGCTCTGATGGCAAAGCTCACATCTGCACAAGTGTCATAGATGTCAAATCCTATGGTGTAGTTGGGTAAAGGCCTTGGTGTGCGCTTGTTTATTTCTTTGATGGCGTATATCATCACTTGTGTGCGAAGAAACTGTCGGATTTCATATCTGCAACAATTGACAAAGGATAAGTAGAATTTCCTAAATGGTTCATTTATACTACAGTCATGTAAATCAGTGGATGCCCAACTTTCTTTCAGACATACCCTGACAGAAGAGCCCTATCATCAAGACCACGCATCAGCTTACTAACGTGTTCATTTGGTTCTAACAATAACTGGATATAATTAAACACTAACTCCAAGACACTTCTCAAAAATATTTCCGTACAATTTTTAAAGAATTTTACACAACTGTTACAATATATTATTCATATAATTCAAGTGGCAATGTTTGGATTGGTTTAGTCAAGTTACCATTTGAACTGCTAGTGAAAGAAGCTAGACATTTTACGATTTTAACCATTTATCTATACCCTAAAATGTGCTAACTACATGTACAAGCTATTGTTGTTGTATTATTGTGGATGTACACTTTCTAATCAAATCGTCATTACATATTTTTTAAATCCTTTCAATCTTCAGCTGCACATTTCCGAAATAACATACATTATATTATTGAATTACAGCTGGTAAAACAGGAGCTTATTTTAATTTGACTATACTGCTGGATAGCTTTTTAATTTCAGAAAGCTATCAATAATATCAATATGATTATGAAGTTTTATCTTAACCTATAATTATACATGACAACATTTTCATTGATTATATTAAAAGAGAGTAAAAAGTACAATATTCATCTTGGAATTGTATTGGTGTAGAAATATAACGAACCAGGAAATGGTACATTAAAATTGTACTTTATACAGTACTTGAGTTAATGCACCTAGTTACTTTCATAATCACAGATGTAAATGGACTAATATCATAAGAGCATACTTACTGAGTACAAGAGAGTGGTCCAGGCGCTGTGCTCCTATTGGTATTCACATGAATAGGGAAAAGTCCTCCGATGATTATATCCCCAGGAGATTCTGCATGTAGAACACTAGGCTCTCCTGACCAAGGGAGAAATACACAGACGATACTCGCAAATAACCATAATAAAAACATTGTGGATACACAGGGCTTAAACACATGACATTATCTGTTCCTCTCTCTGGACTATTAAAGGGTTCTGGACAACAGATGTAATGTAACTGAGTCTTGTAGGACGTCAGTATGGATTATTTGCATTGTCAGATGGAATCTGCAACTTCATGCAAAATACTTACTCAGAAAAAGGTTGGTATAACAACAACAAGGTGGTTTACTCGAAACCCGAGATAAAACAGGTTCTGTATTTGACTGCTCTTTGAATAGTGGAATGGCTCTTTTATTTAGGTCACGCACCCAAACTGTGGTACAGTTTGCTAAAGAATCCAAGAGAGGGCAACATGCTACATGGTGATTATGCTTTCTGAGTATCAGCTGCCCTAGAATTAATGAAGTTTGTCTTTATAGTTCTATGGTATTTGTTCAGGTCCCACTGCGAGAGTAATATCAAGATAATACTTTATATAAATCCTTTTCATTTAATATATTACTACTTATTTTTGCAAATGTATTCAGGTCCACATATTATTATAATCCACATTTATTATTGTCATAACAGTCCTGAAAATGTTATCTCTGCAGTGTCAAATGTCAATAATGAAATTCCTAGCTTCTTGTTAACAACAAAATAATAATAGTAATAATAATAATAACAATAAAAGCTTTTTCATACATAAGATGCAGCTCAATTATGTCAGCAGAGGTCACAATTGCAACACTTATAAGAAAATATTAGAAAACATGCTGTATGTTTGGAATACTGTAGCATCGGTTTAACCTCTGAAAGACACTAAATGCATGCAACATTAATATCTTCTCATGAAAAATGATTACAACCAGTGGTAGAATTACCAATATATTGAAAGTAAAGTTACGTCACACTATAAAAATACTCATGCATGCTTTTATAATTTTACACAAGTAGGAGCACAAACGTTTTAGCAGAACTCATACTAATATTGAATTTAACTATTACTACTGAAAGGTCAATGACTAACCAGCTAACCTCTTTATACTATACTTAATATTTATGTCAACAATTTAAATGAAGCTGAAAACATATGTATTCAATTTGGCTTATAATGAAAGCAGATAGTACGGTAAGTTTATGTTTAGGGTTTCTTTTTTGTTTTTGTTCTGTTATAACGCCTTGTGCTTTGGAAATACTATGTTTAAAATGTGGCCACCAATAAAGCCCCTTTGTATTGTATTGTATTGTATAGTACTTTTGACATGTAGCCTACCTGTTCTTGTATTGTTGATAGTTACATTCCACCACTTAGCTGTCCAGTGTAATACTGGGAAAGGTTATGTGTAATTAAAGTTTTAATGGTTATTATAAAATGTCTGTAGAGATTACTGCTGCTTTGAGACCTCCCTCTTCCTTCACTTCCCCCAAATGCCTCCTATTCCCCACGCCTTGTGGGCAGTGTGTACAGCATCATATAAATAGACTGCAGTCAGCTGTGGAAGTAGAGACAGAGGTGCATCCAGATCATAGATTTATAGATAGATTTATACATCGACTGTATAAATCAAGATCCAGACCAGAGGCGAAGGGAACACAACTGTGTGCAGGCAACATGACCTCGTTAACCTGGAGACTGCTTTGTTTCATCTGCCTCCTGGCGCCTGGGACTGTGGGAACTTCCACACAGTTTGGGTCACGCAGCCGGCAGATCCACTCAATACGTCCTTCCATCCCACGAGTATCCTCGCAGGTCTCTCCAAGAGTCCATCAGCGCTTTGGAGAGATCAAATCTATTGAACCGAGATTTGAAGAAGATCCGACTGCTGAAAGTTTCCTAGAGGTCCAGCAGCCGGGTGCTCAGTCAGCACGAGGGTCCCAGCAGCAGCAGGGGGCCCGGGCCGGGGCCAACAGCTACCTGCAGGAGAGACAGGGAGCGGACAATGGAGGTGGGTTGGTGCTATAGATGTTATGTTTTATCCTGCTGTGCATGCGTGCTATACCCTCACATTTGCTCACCATGCATTTGTCATGTTTTGGACAAATTTGTTCCAATTTGGTGTGAAACCTTTAAACAAACTGACAATACCAGCTAGTATATATATGTTATTTAGCACATTTAAAATGCTGTTATGGACTTATAAATAGTGGATTTCTATTAGTCTGTAAACTCAAATAACTAGTAATCCTTGAATAACCAAGTGGTTTGTTAAACAACAGTTCCTTTTCTAACCATATGAATACAAATAATAATAAATGCATTACTATCATTTTAACTAAGTTGACATTTTTTCATTTATGCTTGAAGGATATACCAACAATAAATCATTCCATTTCAATTAACAAATGAATAAATATCAATAGCGACATCAGATACTTGAATGAAGATTTCCTTGTCGTGCCTTCTTATGCCATCATTTATATCTCCCTTTGCTGAGTTTCCCTAAAGCACTTGCGAGACTATCAGTTAGCATTACATTTTGATGGAATTTTTAAGAAGACAGTATTTCAAATTGGCATATTAGGTGATAAGATATTCTAGTATGTTTCTTAGTTTTTTTACGTTATTTTGTCGTTGGAAATTATTGTTCCATTCTCGCAAATTAGGAGTTTTAGCACTGTATCTTCAATGCACATACGTTGGAAAATACACGCTTTGACATTTAAAAGCATTTGTTTTCTTTCTTTTTGCAGCAACCAGTTCCAACTGCAAAAATCGTCCTATAGACCTGGTCTTCATTATAGACAGCTCCCGCAGTGTGCGCCCTTCTGAGTTTGAAAAGGCCAAGGAGTTCCTGCAACACATGGTGGAGAGCATGGCGATCGGCTCAGATGCCACACGAGTCGGCCTTGTCAATTATGCCAGCACGGTGAAGATCGAGTTTCTTCTGAAGACGTATTTTTCGAAGCCAGCCATGAAGCAGGCACTGGCACAAGTCGAGCCTCTCGCTTCAGGCACCATGACAGGATTGGCCATCAAGACTGCCATGGAGAAAGCTTTCACTGTGGAGGCAGGAGCCCGAACTGGCTCCGCGAACATCGCCAAAGTAGCCATTATCGTGACGGATGGGAGGCCCCAGGATAAGGTGGAGGAAATATCAGCCGCAGCTCGGGCATCTGGGATTGAGATCTATGCAGTGGGAGTAGACAGAGCCGATATGATGTCCCTGCGCCTCATGGCTAGCCAGCCACACGATGAACATGTCTTCTACGTGGAGACCTATGGTGTCATTGAGAAGCTCACTTTAAAATTTAGGGAAACCTTGTGTGGTAAGGATGATAATGATGGGAGTGCAGATATTCCAGTAGATGACCTAATTTATGATTATGGACTAGGTGGCAGGAAAGACGGTAAAGGAAACAAGGGTATGTCAGATCCGTTCTTTAAATTTCACCTGTGATTATATGGGCAGCACCATAGAGGGAATCTCCATTCTAAAGTCAATGGCCTTCTTCTTTAGTCTTACAAACAAGGGCAGTAACCAGGGATTTACCGCCGCTTGTTGTGTTTGGGTTTACAACAAAAGGTTGTTCACTAACAAATGTTGATTATAAGTGTGCAGGCAACATTTAACATGTCCTATTAGTCATGTACTAACTGACTTAAAGAAGAAGACACATCTCTGAGCACTGGTTGATCGGCCAATTCAGAGAAAATTCTACAACCTTGAACACTTTTAAAATGGTTGAAACCTGATATGATGCTGCCTATACTTCACATGGAGCGCGGCTGCTATTTGCACTGCATCTTGTGCCTTATGCCATTTGCCCTGCATAGTTTCCTGAAGACATGCTAAGCTACCACAGGTCCACAATTAGGGCTTTTGCTAAATGTGACAGAAAATTAACGGCCACTCATCCTGCGAGGCAGAAACTAAGTTAGCTTGCGCTACATTTTACTTTGAATGTATTTGACACATTAATATTTGAATACATTTCTCAGTCAACCTAAGTTTTCACATTATTTTATCTTTAAATATGCTAATCAACAAAAGAAGATTAAATATTGTTTAAACAAATAGTTTGACATTTTAGGAAAATACTTTTTATGCAGGGAATATTGATACCACTCATAAATGTAACAGTTCAACAGGTTAACCTAGCTTAGCATAAACGTTGAGTGATACATTTTGGACTAGGCAAAGAACAGTGATAACATTATTACAAGGACAAAAAAAATGTCAGTCTTCTTCTTTTAACTTATGTCTGTCAGCAAATATTCAGTATATGTTAGCAATGGGACAATATAGTTGTTTTTGAAGCACTCCGGATACCGTAGTATTGATTGAGCAAAAGAGGCATAACGCATTGGCCGACTCTTTACCCATCAGCTATTGTCTGATGATGATTTACCTTAAAGTTAGCTTAACATTTGTTTGTATACTATACTATACTGGCTACTTGTGAAACAATCCATTTTAGACTTTGTCTCTCAACCCCTACAGCTGAAACACGCAGCTCAAGTAAACATAGAAACATCCACAATCTTAGCCCCAGCAATAGCCATATTTATAGCCCAACAGCTCTTTCATCAATTTCCCAACCCACTAACTAGCATATTACAAAAAATGTATAAAAAATGTCAGCTTTTATTTGTCTCATAACTTTTGGTGTCACCCAAACTAGCAAGGTAACGGCTAAGGTTACCTGCTATGCATGCAAACTTCTCCTTCAACCTGTGGAGTAAGTTCAGCCACCCTATGTGTTTCACTGTGACCAACTTCTGTGCATCCACAAAAGAGACGTCACTACCAAAGACATGCTATGATAACGACATGTTGTATCAACTATTTTGTGTTTGCATGGCCTGAAATGCATGCAAATAAAGATGGTCAGGTGTCTAAAAGTCTAAAGCCAGTAAAACATTGTGGAATCGACACATGACAACGTCTCTTCCTTTCTTAACAAATAACAGCATTTTACAACAAGAAATGTATCTATTATACTTGTATTTTGGAGCACAGAGATCAAGCAAGCTAATCTGCATCTAGCTATGTAGATAACAAAATGCATGATTAATACATACTAACAAATGACTAACAGAGATATAAAGCAAAATGATTGATTTCATAAGCCAATCAGACTTTGGAGTGTTTTTTTTTTCAGGTTTGGATGCATGTGCTCAGGGAAACAATTGCCAACATCTGTGTGTCAACAATGGCAACTCGTACAACTGCAAGTGTCGCAAGGGCTACGTCTTGAACCCGGACAAGAAAACATGCGCACGTAAGAATCTTTATATCTGTCTTAATGTTTCAGTGTCACAAAAAAAAAAAATTATAAGCTTTGTAGCTCCTTTTGGATTGATTACAGTTATTACAGAACTTTTTGCTGTGAACAAACTCACTAGAGGTACATACTCTAAAAGTTAATAACGACAAGTAGATCCTCTTCTCTTCCCAGTCAGAGGGACTGCATATCACAGTTTAGTAGGTTAGCTCCACCAACTTTAGGTGTTTTAAACCTGGAATTAGGCTTGCTGCCAAGGTATGCACTTTAGAGCCAAAAAGAATCAAAATAAGCTGTAAGCAGTTGTATAAACCTCATGGCTGGAAAGTTGACAACTCAGCTTCCATTCCACAGCCACCAACTCTTTATGACATTAACAATGAACATTAAAGACTTAAGGATCTTATGGAGGACAAAGAAAACCTTGAAAACTCGTCAAAAATGTGGTGGTCAAAGCAAAGCGAAAGACAATTTAAAGGGGGAAGAGACATGTTTGAAATCGAACTGACTCATGGTACCTCATGTAGTAAGACTTAGTTGTTTAGATTTGGAATAGTCTCTTTTTAGGTTTAGATACATGTGCCCAAGGACATGACTGCAGCAATGATCCTTCATAGCTTTGCAACTGTCGTAGGGAAGATGTGTTGAATGCCTAATAGAAAACATGCTTACGTTAGAAGCTGAATATCTTTCATGCATCTGTTGTTTGTTCCGATGACTGAAAGTAGCTGGTGAGGCATGTGGTACAGTGGGAACCACTTAGCTTGACTAAACAGGAGAAACTTTAGTTTATGTAAACTGTAACAATTATAACTACGAAGCAAAGGCTCTACAATAGCTTTCCTAAATAAGGGTTTTGTGTCAGACTTGGGAGTTTTTCTTTTCAGATATGGATTCATGTTCCCAAAGACATGACTGCGAACAAATTTGTGTCAGCACTGATGATTCCTACATCTGCAAATGTGAAATGGGATATATTTTGAATGCAGACCAGAAAACATGTTCACGTAAGCACCTTTTAATTGATTTGGAATATCACATCGGCATCTGTAAGCATTAATTGGATAGTAAATGCCTTTTTTCCCTGCATATAAACATAATTTAACTATGGTTGTTGAGGTACTTTGTACAAACTTGTGATTAATATCACAATTTCTGCTTAGCATTTTCTCATTAAGTTGTTGAGTGCCACCTGACTGAGACTTGGGAGACTGATTGATGTAGAAAGAGGAGTGGAGCGTGTAACCACATAGTGGAAGAATCAATTGTCAGACTGAGGTACCAACAGTACTGTCTTTCCTGGACTGATATCATGATTTTTCAGTTATGAGCCATGTGCAAATGGACGTGATTGCCAGCACATTTGTGAAAACAATGATGAATCGTACATCTGCAAATGTCAAGTGGGATACAAGTTAAATGCAGAACAAAAAACATGCTCACGTAAGAACCTGGCCCTTATGATATGCATGTCTTAGTGCACTTAGAAGAGAACTTGAACAATTGTTTTAATTCGCTTGGTAATTAATAATTGGTTTAAGGCAGGAAACGGTTCAAAGCATTTGGCGACACCATTGTATTGTGTTTCTATTAATGCTGGCTTTTCCTGATAGCATAACCGTTAGCTCCGGAAGTTTCTTTTCAGGTTTCGATACATGTGACCAGGGACATGACTGCCAGCATACTTGTGAGACAAATGGTGATTCATACATTTGCAAGTGTCGTGAGGGATATTTGTTGAATGCAGACCAAAAAACTTGCTCACGTAAGATCCTCATTCTTACCAAATGAATAATGTTATCACATGTCAGGGGGCAGTGTCTTGGATCTACCTTGATGTAGGTGAAACATGCTTGAAGTGTTGGTGTGTCTCTCCAAGTTTGATTTGGACAGAAACTTAAAGTTGAAGCACTGTGCTGTAGACAAATGTACATGAGATATTGTAGATTGTTTCAAATGACAAGAAAGTAAAGTTTGAATACTTTTTGAATGGGCAGAACATTTGGAGACTTGAGAAACTGATGCACCCCAAACTGTAAATCGATTGGTGCCACTTTAAAAGCCCCACTATGTACTTGTAGGTGGCTATAATTTAATGAAGTCATTTACAACTTTGAGTGTGTCTTTTCAGTTTTAGATACTTGTACCCAAGGACATGACTGCCAACACATTTGCATAAACAATGGTTCATTGTACATCTGCAAATGTCAAGGGGGATACATATTGAATGCAGATCAGAAAACATGCTCACGTAAGAACTTGTGATTTTTGACTTGATATGCATGTCCTTGACCGTGGTCGACTACAACCTTTTTGATATTATTGTATATGCTTTAGATTAAATGCAGAAGAGGCATAAATCTTTTGGCCATGGACTTGATAGATATCTGTTTTTAAATGTTGGCCAATTGTAAGCTTTACCAAGGAGGTTTGCTGTTGATGTTAGCTGTGTAGGTGTCTCTTTTCAGGTTCTGATGCATGTACCCAGGGACATGAGTGCCAACATATTTGTGTCAAAAATGGTGATTTTCACCTTTGCACATGTCATGATGGATATGTTTTGAATGAGGACCAGAAAACGTGCTCACGTAAGAACTTGAATTTAACTTTAACATTTGAAATGTATGTTGTGGTGCTTTGTTTCAATTTTCCTTTATAATCCATTATTTAGGTGCATGACTAAATATTGCAGAAGCCATTGTCTGTAGGGTTAAAATGTAGTATATGCTAGTGGAGTTTGTCAGAAACAACCACCATTGCTAACCAGTGAAAGAGTTAGGGTAAGGGTTAGGGTTGAATTTCAAGTGCTTGCTCACGTACAATGTGTCATGTTCCCTTCAAATTTCTTTCTGCGTACATTCGCAATATTTTATTATTTGGGTTATTGGGTTTAGCAGCAGCAGAGCTAAGAGAGGATCAGATTCAAGTCTAGGAGTCATCAATGAAAACCTCTTTAGACATAAAGTGTCAAACTGTCAAAGCCTTCTTGAAATGATTTTTATCTGAAGCAGTCATATCACAGTATTGCGATATGTCTCTTTTCAGGTTCTGATCCATGTGCTTAAATGGTCATGATTGCAGGAATTATGTGTAAAACCGTGATAAGTCATATATCTGCATGTGGTCGGGTGATGGGTATCTGAATCCAGACAAGGAAAAACATGCTCACGTAAGAACCCAGGACTTTAAGTTTTTACGAGTTGATGGACTGTTTAGAGTTTATTATTCGACCTCATTTCTAGATTCCATTGCTTCTAATGGCTCCCTTGATTAAGATTAAATTGAGCCATTTAAGAATGTCTAAGTTTTCATTTAGGCGTTCAAGAACACATTGTCCAGGGGGACTGACGCAACATATTTGGTCAGCCACTGATGGGACTCGTTTGTCTGCAAGTGTCGAAGGGATATGTGTTGAACTGCAGGACCAGAAAAACATGCTCACGTAGGAACTCTGACTTTATAAAAGGACGACATGATGGTTTTTGCCCACAGGGTTTTAGATTTCCCTAAAAAGTTATTTTCTTCCTTTGGTTACGTGGGATGGTCGAGACACCTTTCATATCCACCCCTCTAAGTGCAGGTGTTTGATACTTAAAGCAGTTTAGCTCATTGAAAAAACTCCTTCCCCATCGGGAATTCTAAAAAGTAGACCTACTTGACTCTGTCAGCTAAGTAGATGTTCAAAGGTTCTTTCAGGATGCCAGATACATGTTGGTCCCAGGACATATTGCCCAACAGATTGTGTTTCAACAGTGATGACGCATATATCTGCAAATGTATGTGGATATGTGTTGAATGCAGGACCAGAAAACATGCTCACGTAAGCATGATTGTTTCATATGTTATTTGTTCTGGGTTGACTCCAGCATCTCAAATACCGACCACAACGCCTGAAGCTTCAAAATAGGGGGTTCATCAGAGCTTGTTGTGGGCATTTTCAATCTTGTCAAAATAGACATAAAATTGGGAAGTGAAACCCTCTTTAATGTCACCAACAGCAAAGCAGAACAAGCCACACAGTCAATGTGGTTTGCCTGCTTTAAACCCATCCCTTAGTACCAGTAGTCTAGTTACTAAGGACAAATGGGGGCAGCTATTGTACAAGCAATGGGGAGTGGGTGGGGGGGTGGTGTCGGTGCCTTGTCAAGGTGCACCACGCTTATTTGTTGCAGTTTGAAAGGTTAGCTTTTAAACCCTGAGATATTGAGACTTGGAAATGTTGTACATTAATGGGCACGGAGGGGGCTGGATATGCATCCATTTTCTTTTGAGGGAACTGGGACCAAATGATCTTCAAACCAGCTAAGTGAGTATTGATGTCAAAAAGGAGTGTGAGCTTCTCTTTTCAGTTCATCTTCCAGATGCCATGTCCCCAAGGGACACAATTGCCAGCACATTTGTCCAAAATGGGAACTCTTACGATCGCCAGAGTGTCGGTGTATTGGGGTTACCATCTTAACCATGGATCAGAAAACATTGCTCACGTAAGAAACGTTTTTAATTTGTCCATGGATGAAGG
>NW_011359125.1:2711163-2721185 GCF_000735185.1 Notothenia coriiceps
CCCCCCTCTCCCCATGCATGGGAGAGAAGCTCTTCCCATTCAGGCCCGCACTCCGCGCGACAGGAGTGACCTGCCAGCAGGGGGCAGACATCTGCTTCCTGTTAGAAGCGCTTCAAAATGATCCAAATCCCTAAATAGTTAGTTTATAATGTTTTTACTCCAAGAATGTTGTTCATCATGTGAGATTCAAGTCACCGGTTCAATTAACATTTTTAAATGATGATTGGACAAAACAAACCTGCAGTGGATTCAAATGAGGGTGTGGTAGTTCCCCATGCTGTAAATGAACATGAGATGAATGGACATAAAAGGCTGTGGGATATGGAGAGGATCAGGATATCACGCTATTTCGACCCAATACTATTGATGATTTAAAATATTTAAACAATGTGGTTTTAAATCATCAGTTATCTGGCTATAATGACTTAGTAAGTGTAAGCCAGTTCATAATAATAATTGTAGAGAAAAAAAAGTATAGATTTGACTCAATGTTTAATGTTCGATATTGATGTTTCCAGACGGTGGCGCCGTGGGAGCGCCGCGGCTTCCCCCTGCCGGCGGACCCCGAGCCGGAGCCAGAGAGTGACATCAGGCCGCGGATCCGCACCATCTCAGGTTGCCGGGCAACAGCCTACGGGCGGCTGGATTCGGACGACATGGAGCCGCCCTGCGACGAGGACGGCGGCTCCAAACTCAAGGCAGCCTCCGCCGCCCACCGATGAATGACTGACAGGCTGCGGCCCCGCCCCTTCCCGCCCCACAGCTCCTCTCTGGCATTAACAAGCAGAACCTCAAAGCAGAATAAAAGATATTAAATGGGTTCCTGTTGTTTGATATTCAAACATCAGTCTAATACTTTTCACAGTTTTTAGTGAACATTATGGAGATAGAAGCCTTTCCCTACACTTGTTTTTGTCACAGGAAAAAAAAGGATAAATGTAAAAAAAAAAAGTATAAAACACGTTACAAAAAATGTTTTCTGTAGTAGGCTGAACAATGTACATGGGGGCTTAGTGGTGTTTCATATGTCGCGTGTACACTTGTAGCGCACTATGTAGCGGACTCCTCAAAATATGGCCAAAGGGTGTTTTCTATTGACTAGTTTGCTTGTATTTCCCATGTACATTTTTAGTGGAGTGACAAATTACAAAACAAGAAAAAATCCCCTTGTCCTTTCTCCTCCTCATCCAAATAAACAGGTACATTTGAGATGTGGTTCCCCTCTTCTCCCACTAGAGGTCGCCTGAAATCACCAGAGCACTTCTCCAACTGCCAAGTCTAGTTTTGTTGGTTTTTGCTTTTTTTTCTTTGTTTGTTTTTTCATTCCTGACATGTTTTATTTGTATGTGTTCTGTCTGTTCCTGCGTAACACATTCTTTGTGTTTTATGAAATAGTAAATCATTCCTTTCTACGGTCTCTTTTTGGAGAGTGTGTCCGGCTCCTCGTCTCGCCCCGCTGTCTCTGTTCTTTTTTTATTTTATTTTTTAAAGAGGGTGGTGGCATAGACAGGCCGGGGGTGTCTTTTGAGCACTCGCCCGTACAGAAATAAAGCGCTGCTGCATGCTAAAAGTAAACATGCTCATGTTAGTCTTATCACAGTAAGATTTCCACTTAAAGAAACAAGCGGCGGGGGGTGATTGTTCCATCTGCTGGTTTCACTCTTCGTACAGTCGTTGCTGTATTAGAAAAAACGTGGCAAAATAAAGAAATAACACAACCCCCCCCCTTCCTCTTTTTTCCCTCTTGCAATCACTTCAAATGTAGCAGCTAAAAGCCCCCCCCTCCACCCCGAGCTCAGGTTTTTCAATTTAAGGGAATACTTTTCTGCTGTGTAATAGATTCACTCTGATTAGACTACTCCATTGCCAGATGGGTCATTGTTTTTTGCCACCCCCCCACCACCATCATAACCACACTATTCTTGCCCCCCCCCTTCTCCCCCACCTTAAGTAACTAATTGCTATGCAAAAAAAAACTATGGTTGTTTTTTCATTTTACACCTCCTTTTAATGCCACAGCCATTCAATCACTGTTTTTTTCTTTTGTAGTTTAAGCAAGATGTCAATGTACCTGTTTGATTGTTGCAGCAGTTAACCTAATCAAAAAGCAGAATTGTTTTTTCTTTTTTGTAAATAGTACCATTAAAACATTTATGTTTAACTTGGCGTTATTGGTCTGGCCTCAAGTCCTTTGAGTGTGATAATTGTCAGAAATCACTCCCACTTTCACTCAGTCACTGTTAATCTTTTAACATTTAATAGTTACAAATGTGTATCATTACAACATTTGCTAACGTGCCATCGTGAACACATTTGGGTATATTTACGTTAAACAAATGGCAGACGATGCACTACATGAAAAATAGGGAGCGATTTCCGTACTTGTGATAAAATCCTCCACAACGACGGTGACTTCATAGCATTTATTTTCAAATACACATATACAGCAACAAGAATCATCATAAACCAGTTATTGATCAAATGCACAATAACGAGAACAATCACATTTCCACAACTGTACAGCGTCAGAAGCAACCAAACGAAAAAAAGGGTGATTTTGTTACTGCAGAAAACCGACCCACCGAAGCACATTACCTCTCCTCCTCCTCCTCTCACCCTGCACACCCACATGATGTGGTCTAAAGAACTCAGCATGCAGATAAAGGTGCAAGCACTCTTAAGTCCTATCTTTGCGATCATAGAGATAAAGCACCTTTAAATCTATGTCGGCAACATGTTAAATACACGCAGTTGGGAGTGTTTTGGACTCTATAACCACCTTCTTTTCTACATCATGTCTTTCCATATCCAGGAAGTGTTCATTAAACAGGAAGTAAAAAGAGACCACTTTGTGAAAGGGGGGCAACAGGCAGACTCCTACATGAGGTGCATGCAAGAAGTTGTTTCACTAGTTTTCATTAATGCGCTTAATAGTGATGAGTCACTGGGGCTATCGGTCAACATTAGGACGTGTTTGAGCACATGAACGGACTGTTATATTGTTAAGGATCTCATTACAAATTGAGGAAAACGGCTGGTTGCATCTTTACAAAACACTAAATACTCATTACTCTTTGAATCTGTGGATCAAGATAATATTGAGGTGGTCATGAAAGCGATTACCTGTAATCTTTGCTTTTAAACTTGGGAATTAGCTGAAGAAGCCAAGTATGTTAGTCAGAAGTATTACAGACACATTGCCGCTCCTAATTTCGTGAGATAGGCCGAGAATTCGGGTGTCCACATACTTTTGGCCGAGTAGCTTTTCTTAGCCGTGATCTCTAGTATTTTATTAGGGAAGGTAAAAGCAACCAGCTAACTTGGCGTGATGTAGAACCGTCCAGAGACAAACATCAACTGCTGTACAGCTTTCCCTCAACTTAACTTGGCCCAGTCAACCTATCTTTAGCCATCATCATCATCATCATCATCATCCACCAACCTGCTAATCATTATGGTTGAGAACAAATGTACTACTTTTTTCCACCTTTAAAGTGAGATTATGTAACGTTTAAGAGAGGAGCTAACACCATCTTAAAAGTCAAATGTACAACTAGCTTCTTTACTTTAACACTGTTAGCTTAGCATCATTTTATCAGAAGTTGCGTTGTCTCGCTTTAAGAATAAATTCCAGTAATTGTGATGATTATTTTACCTAGATTAAATGTGCATAAAGCAGTTTAAATACTGTTATCAATGACTAGCTTCGAGTCTCTATTCCTCTTAATAATTTGGCCATGACAGTTTAAAATGCCTTAGGGTTAATTTATCTTCTTAAGCGCATTTACAATAGAGCAGTAACAACAAATAAAATAACACTGACAGTAGCAGGCACGATACAAATGTTTCTTCATATCAAATACATGTCATATATCCACAGAGAACGATTATAAAACTGTGCCCAACACAAACCAAAGTTTCTACGCTAGCAGTTCTGTTTTTTCTTTTCTTTTTTTTTATCCAGGTTACACCCCCGTCATGTCGGGACTACACCAAGCAAAATACAGCACTGAGGTCTGAAAGCATTTTCTCTGCCTTGCACAATTAATTTGCTACTTTTCTTTTGAGCAGTTTTCCTCCGACACCCCTCACCGTACCCTGTTAGCTGCTCCTTCTGCGTTAGCACAACCCGGACCCCAGCAGGAAAGGAAAGGGGACACGTTAGATACAGACCTCTCTAAAGGGCCACAGTCGATGGGACAGGAAACCAAGTGTTAAATGATTACCAGGATATGTATGAAGATCTGTGGATTCACAGGGCCAATCTTGCTCTGCTGGGGTGCTTAAACTCTTAAAAGGGAGACTTACAAAAGGTAAAAATAGCAAATGAAGAGACCACAGAGAGAAATTAAACAAATACTTGTTAATCATTTTTCTCTCTCTACGTAATGCCAGTTTAGTGAAGGATAAACAGTGATGGGTAGCTAAAAAAGTCCTGTGAAAATAACGAGGGAGGCATCACAACTCCTACGTGGTCGTGTGGTTGAGTGGAGCCAGGTGGAGGTTTGGGGGGGGGGGTCGTTCACAAGCCCTGTTTGGCCAGGGAGGCAGACACCTGGTCGGCCAGCGTGGAGAGCTGCGGGGAGTCGGCAATGTTGAGGCTGCCGGAGGAGGACACGGTGCTGAGGGGGTGGGGGGAGTCCTCCAGGGAGACGATCTCTGCGCCGTGGTCCGTGCGCGCCTTGGCGGACTCACGGAAACTCAGCTTGTGGCTCTCAATCTGCGGGGGGGGTTCAAAGCAGGGGGTCAGACATGCAGCTTGGAGCGCCCCCTGCTGGGGAATAACGTGTTGCAGCAGACTCTGAACATAGTTCACCAATTTCTGTTGATTTACCTTCACACAGACACAGCTGTCAGTGCGTTACTATGGAGATCTTCTCCACTTCTTTGGAGGTTTAGCTGTGTTAATAAACGACGCACATGTTGTGTAGTAAAATATTGACCTACTTTACTTGACAATGTTTGACACCGTTTTTGCTATTTTTCTGAAATTTTTAAATGAATAACTTGTCCTTCCTTTTGCATATATAGGGTTGGACATACTATACATGTTATTTTTATGATATATATATCTATATATATATAGATATATATGTTATATATATCTATATATATATATTTGATATACTTTATTAATCCCTGTGGGGAAATTGTTTCTCTGCATTTGACCCATCCTAGTGTTAGGAGCAGTGGGCTGCCATTATGTACGGCACCCGGGGAGCAGTGTAGGGAACGGTGCCTTGGTCAGGGACACCTCGTAGCACTTGGTCTTGCTGGGACTTGAACTGGTGACCTTCCAGTTGCCAAGCCAAGTCCCTATCGACTTCGCCACCACCGCCCTTTTTTTTTTAAATTTCTTTTTTTAGATTTTTTGATATATACATAAACCGTATAGTATGTAATAAAATATATATAGGCCTATATTTTATCACATACTATACGTTTTTTTTACCTTTTGATGACCTACTGTACTATGAGTTTTTAACAATGTTTTCGTCATATGACCGTTTCTGATATTTCCCATGTTCAGTATGTCTTTCTTCTTGCACATTTTCAACATACTATGCCATGATGTTTGTTCTTATATTTTTAACAAACTATTAGGATTGTTTTTTTTGGTATTATATACTATTTAGTTTCGTCTGATATTCCTACTTAGTATACTATGTTGTTGTCAGTGACTTTTGCAAGATATTATGACCTTGTTTTCCCATGTTTTGTCCGAAATGTCCACATATGTCCACTTTGATTTTCTATGACCTACTATACTCTGATTTGTGTACGAATCTTATGTGACCTGCTACATCATGACTTTCCTCATTTTGTATGGCATAGTAGATTTTCAGTGTTGATGACTCAGTGCTAATTTAGCAGTCAGCTTTTATGGCAGCATATTTCTGGCACGTTCATCACACAGCGCTGTAATGCTCAGTTGTGCACGTGGTTTCAGCCTGCAGTATCTAAGTATTTCTCCGACACACAGCTGGTGAGTACTTACGGGAGTCCTCAATCTTTATGAGGGGGTTCGTCAGGATGGGTGTGATGGGTGCTGAAGGGACAGTCTGAGGTGACTGGGGGGGGGTGACAGCGGGGGAGGGGATTGAGGGGCTGCCTGAGGAAGTCCCCTCTGCTTCCTTCCCTTTCTCCCTCTACAGAGGAACCCCACACAGGGAATGATGAGGCATGCGACAAAAATAAATGCGATGGCATCAACAGAAATCAAAACACAACGGAACAAAATGAAGAAACTAAATATAATGATGACAAATCAATAGTCTATGATGACAACAACTGGATACAAAAGATGGAAGCTTGAACAAAACAAGAATAAAAGCAGCAAGCTCAGGGAAGGATGGGGTGAGAGATGGACGACTTACCGGTTTGTTTTGAGCTCTTAAAATGGTTTCTTTTAAACCAAAGTTTTAAAATCTGAAATCATGTGCTGCATTGTGGGTTAGAAAAAAGTCTGCTAAGCATTTAAAGCACGACTTAGACTCCTGAAAAGTTTACATTTTGGAGTGCAATCCTCTTTTCTAAATCAACTAATTCAAACAGTTAATTTTATTTCCTGCACTTTGATACTTCTACATCAAGTATTACATTTTACATACCTTAAACATTTGAAGACTCCATCCTATATTTTAAACAGCTGAATAGCTATTTTATTTTTTATTTAAAGGTGGGGTGGGTAAGTTTGAGAAACCGGCTCGAGATACACTTTTTGTTATATTCCATGGAATGCTCTTAACATCCCGATAGCAATAAATATCTTCAGTACTTTGACAAAAAATCCATAAAAAAATGTCACCTGTGGAAGCCGTAGTACTGTAAAAAGCACGACCAATCATTTTAGCCGGCCCCGGCTAAAATTATTGGATAGCCTACCTGCCTGTCAGCCTTCCATCTGTGCACAAACTTATCTCTTGCCCTCATTGGTCATGTGCACGTTCGTGTGTTGGAGGAGGGGCTCTGTAAGGAAGTGGCAGATTTCTCCGGCTGTGTATTTTCAAATTCTAGCGCACTTGAGCTGGTTTCTCCAAAATTAAATACCCCACCTTTAATTGAAATGTTTTGTATATATTCATTTTTAAATGTACTTTATTTTGAATGTCAAGCCACAAAATAAGAAGGAAAATCTCTCGTATGTGAACACCTATATTTAGCAATAAAGCTGATTCCATCTTGCTTTTCATAATAAAGAAAGTGAAAAATGCTTCTCTTCTTCTAGGATATAGTGCTGCTGAGTTCAGGTGCTGTTGTTCTGTAGGTCATTAGCATGCAGATGTGATGAAACTCTCCAGCTGTGCAGGCTAAAGCTTCGGCCAGCAGGAAGTGATCGTATGAAGAAGGGTGACAGCAGACTAAAGAAGATCTAGTTTCAACATGAGTGTGCTTACCCTCCTCTGCCCCCCTCCAGGGACGTGGCCGATGTTTCCCAGAGAGCCGACCTTAGACTGACCTTTGAACTCCACCTTCTCATTTTTGATCTCGATATTCCCACCACCTGATGAACACAGAATGCATAGTACCATAAATAACCACATAAAGACGTATTTATCAACATAAATATAAATATATGAATAAGAGAAAGTTAACATGAAATCAATTCCTATAAAATCACAAGACTAGCAGCGGAAGACATCCTAGATATTATACTGAAGTAAAAATACAACAAAGTAAAAGTACACAATGATTACAAACTAAATTAAAAATGTCGGTGAAAGTACTTGTTCTGCAGTAAAATGTCCCTGTGGCTGTTATTTTATAATATATTGCCGTATTAGATCAAGTGGATCCAAACTAGGGGTCGGGCCCCTCCACAGATAGACCTCCAGATAGGTCTCAGGGGAAACACTTCTGATACGCACATTTGTATTAATTGGTTGGACCTGTCTCAAATTGTAGCTTTTTTTGCGAAATACTTGATATTTATCCCCTCCCCTTTTGCTGTAGCAGCAAATGAAGGAAATTGAGACGTAACAAGGAGCCGCAACTAGACACTGACTTTTGTCACAAGATTTAGGCTGGAATCACTGGTTTAATCGTTTATTATTTAATATATATATTTGATGTAAAATCTGGAAGGTAACTATATTAACTTTAGCTGTAGAATGAATGTGGCGGTGAAGAAGAAAGTATAACATTCCCTATAAAATGTGTAGTTACATCAAAGCACTACCAAAACCAAGCCTGCTGCATAAAGACTACGTTTAAAGGAGTTCTAAAAGCTAGAAAGTAAAAAGTATTTTATTGCATGTGTAGATTTAAAGATTTTGAAAGAGGACACTACGAACACAAATGTACCTGGCTTATGGTGGAGGTTGGATTTAGATCCACATTTGGCCTGAACGTTGGTCAGATCGACCTTTTTGTGCACAATCTGAACCTGTGAAGGGGAAACACAGAGAGCACAGACAAGTCAATTCAAAGTCAAACAAATATCTATTAACCCGGTAACATGCAACTACAGAGGAACTGCTGCTAAAAGCAAACATCATATACGTTAAGACACACAGGGTTAGAGTTTCAGGTCTGTGACAGTGTTAATGAAAGAAATGCAGAAAACGATCCAGTTTGAGTTAAGACGTTAAGTGTAACGGATCATATTCTGCAATCTTTCACATGCACTGCTCATGACGGAGCCTTATTTCTGCGTATGCATCACAGAGTCTCATCCCTCCTGTCATGGCCGATTGTCTGGATCCACAAAGCGCTCAGTCTCTGCTCTGAGGTCATCAGAGCGCACCACAGCAGGCACAGAGAGGACAGGGACTCTTTGTTACGACTCCTTCTCCTCTGTGTCACAATTAGTGCGCTTCACCACAAGGGAATTAAGATCATCATCACTTTTCTGTGCATTTGCTAAACACACATCGGATTAAGGTGAAGAACAACAGAAACACACGGGTTCATGCATGTTCGTTGAGGGGCCGGTTTGGGTTGGCAATACGTTCTGATCACAGTAAAAGCGACAGCACAGGTTCAACAGTTATCAGCTTACAGAGGAGCATGAGCATTACATAACGCTGAGAGCTGCCACAGAGCACTCGGCCAAAGAATCTCACATTTATCAGAACTAGTTCACATCTGAGATTCAGAGCACACTCACTACTGGTGATGAAATACATCTATGGTGGAGGAAGTACAAGTACTAATCCCATACTGTAAAAAAAAACATCTCATTAAAGTAAAAGAATGTAAGTATCAAACATTTAAATAAGTACAAATGTAAATTAAATTATAATGAAAATGTAAATTAATATAAGTGTTAAATAAAATAACTTTCCTCTTTAAAATGATATTATTATTACTCATGTAAATAGATTTTCACTGTTTTAATTGACGTGCACTTTTATATAAAACAAATGCCGTAGCCTGACATTTTTTATATTCAATTGTCATATAAATAACAATAGATAAAGGTCCCTTTTAAAGGCTGGAACAATGAAAAAGGAGTTTTAAGTAATTTAATCAGTAATTCAAATATTACATTTTTTATTTCAATTGACAAATCATTTTTTCTTTAATTGAAAAAATTGTTGCATCATATTTGAAAAAACTCTGGTATGTTTTATATGTAAACAACATTGTGTAAAGTAACTAGAGCTGGTTTATGAATGCAGGAAAGTGTAAAACATAAGTAACTATTGTTACCCCCCTGATCTAGGGTCAGGTCCACTCTAATGCTCATGCCTGTGTATTAATGATAACGCTGTTAATAGGAGGAGGTTAGCCGTGTTGGATCACATGGAGGTCAGAGGGAACACACAGGAGGCTTCGTCATGCGGACATCCTCCTCAGTGAAGGAAGGGTGTGGCCCCTTACAGTCTGCCAGGGGCCACCCCCCCGATCTACTCACATTGCCTCCACCCGCTACATGTTTTATATTATCTTTGGAGCCGCACCGGGACTGCACACTGCTTAAGTCCAGCTTCTTTTCAACAATTTGAACCTGGAAAGTTGATATGAAAGACGGTTATCCTGGAGGAAGGAACAGAGGCAGATCTAGAGAGAGGGGGAAC
>NW_011359125.1:2721224-2756067 GCF_000735185.1 Notothenia coriiceps
GGCGGGCCAAACCTTGCTGTAACTCAGACTGCCAAAAAATCTTACTGGCAGGAGGGTCCTTCAGCGTGCAGCAGAAGCCTCCTGTGTTTCCCTCTGACACTCCATTGTTCGATCCAACACTGCTACACAGAGGTGCTGGATTCGAGTCACATGACTATGGACCTCGAGTCAACTCGATCACCAATTTGAGACTTGCAGACTCGGAGCTTGGACAACATCCACAAAACCACTCTGCGGAGTCGACTTGGACTTGAACACCAAATCGACTCCGGCGACGTCTGCACCTGGACTTGAGCCTTCTGACTTGAGGTGATTCGATAATTTAATTCAGCGGGGTTGCAACACGCCCGATGCGAGATGACGCTAGAAGAGCGACTTCCGGTCGGCCGGAGACAGAATCTTCAGCTGCTCTACTCTTGCTGAGAATCCCTTGCAGCAGGGGCGGGTCTTTATTTACCGCACATCCCGGCCAATCAATATACACAGACCAACTACAGGATCATAGCCACTTAACTCGCTGAAAGAAGGGTGGGGGGCGCATGGTACGTCGGTACAGGCCAGCTGCACACGAGCAACGGGAGACGAGCGATTGAAATGCAAGCACGTCCGGAAAAAGTCCAAGAATTAGCGAAAACCGAAAAAGAATCCACATGCTGGCTGCACTTCTCAGCTGAATACTTCGTAAAGAAGCAACCAGCCTGACGCTGCAGGGATTTGTAAAATGACATAACTAACCTTCCAGAGCAGCGGTTTCTTCTTTTGGCTAAACCACTCGGATCTTATTGTCGAGGGCTGGGAAGAATTCAGATCCTTGTACCCCTGCAGTAAAAGTACTCCGAGTGTCACGAATACCCTCGGTTACAATAACCGTCCTGCATCTCAAAATGTTACAAGTACAAGTACAACAAGTATATGAGATCAAAATACTACTTAATGTCCACCTGCAGAGGGTAGATTCAGGCTGTCTCTTTTCCCACTACCACGACCGCTCGCTGCCACATTCATCCGCCTTCGCAACTACCTAAGATACGATTCGCGTGGGTCCTTATACCCTCGCTTGTACCCACGCTGGAAAAAACACTTCTCGTTACCCTCACCCTCAGGGATCTTATACATTAAACTCTTCCTGAACTCAAACTCGTCAGGTACGCGCCCTTACCCTTCACCTGATCCCTCTCAACATTCAGAAAATAACACGTTACTTTACAGCAGCAGAAAATAAGATTATCTCCGAATTATTCTCGTGACCCTAATCAAAGACGTTTCGATTACTTAAGTATTCATTCTGTGATATCGTCCATCTCACCATCTGTGTGTAACAGCACCATAATGCTACTTGCTTTATGGATCGTTTCTGTCACAGTTTTACCCGACTTGGCCTTGACCTTGAACTTGCCATCCCTCCGACTTCGCAGACTTGACTCGCGACTCTGAGCGCCAAACGATTGAGACTCTGACTCGGACTCTCGTACACACACTGAACTCTGCTCCCACCTCTGGCTGCATAACCCCTCATTCACCTACGTCCTGTATCATCAACGTAGCACATGCCATGACCGCTGTCGACTACAGGGAGACACCTGAACACCTGGTCAAAAAACCCTGGTACGTGTCCTAACCAGTGCAGTGCTATAGTACCAATCCACTTTTTATATTGTACTTTTTACTCCTTCTACAATCTACTACCCGTCTATTTTACATAGCTATATTCTACGAAATATACCCTGAACGGAACTAGCTTATAGACTCTAAATCACCCAACCAGTTATACAATTAGCATCTTGCAAATATTCCTGTCTGTTGGCAGACATTTGTAATCGGCCTTTTCGTGGCTTCTCAGCCTCGACATTATTACTTACTTACAGTTGTCAATCTCTCGCACTCACACTTGGCAAGGCACAGTAACAACTCATCCCCCCCGGACTCACCTCTTCGATCTCGCACGCGCTCTTACTCTCGCACGATTCTCAGCGCACGTTCCTCGCCTCTACTCCGCAAGTTTCTCAGCAAACCAAACACTTGCACCAATCTCTCGGACATCGCGACCTATAACTCACTATACTCTACAAGCCTAACAAGGATCCCAGCTCTTCGCGGCTCCGGGTTAAGGGTAAAACTGTCGCTTCTCTCATCGCTAACTCCAACAGCATCGCCACTACTACCATCCCACCAGCATCTTGGCGCGCTCTTCGCGCGCCAGGCCACTTCCCACTCCGCCCTCGCCTCCGCCGCCGTGTCATTTAACTCTCCCCGAAATCGGGCCACAACTTTTCACCCTAACCTACACAACTGATCTTCGCTTCCTCTAGCGCAGCTCACTCTCTATACTCTTCATGTCCAAATTGCATCTCTCTCTCTCTCTCTCTAACTCCTCTTCACGCTCGCCGCTTGCTGACGACTCTCTCTTCTTAAGCACGCTCCTCAGGATCAAAGTAGCTCCGGCTGATAAGTTGTTACCTGTCCTCAATTTACTTTGGTCAAATACAACTTAAGTAATAATACTCTCGCACTGCCAACCCGCACAAGGCATTACAAATAGTCTGCCCACAGACAGAATATTTGCAACCTCTAATTGTAATGAACTGTTGGTTGATTTAATCTATAAGCTTATTCTTCATATATTTTGTAAATATAAGCTATTAAAATAAATATAATGTAGGAGGAAGTAAAAGTACATATAAAAAATTGGATTGTGTACTATAGCACTGCTGGTAGGGACACGTACCAGGTTTTTTTACCAGGTTGTTCGATGTCTCCTGTAGTCACCACTGCTCGATGGCTGTGTACTTATGATGAACTATTGAAATAGGGGTTGAGCACAGAGGTGGGAAGTCATCTGTTTTACGAAGTCCGGAGTCGAAATCGAAGGCGTTGCCGCTCAAGTCCAAGTCAGAGTCTCACAGTCAGGATGGGGCAAGTTCAAGTCAAGTCCAAGTCCTAAACTGAACTTTGGAACAAAACGAGTCATAAACAGTCATATATGCTGCATTTACCACCAAATGTAATGACATTGATCAACAGAATAATACTTATAATAATCAACTGCTCTTGTATTAGTCACATTAATAATTCAGATAATCTATTTTCTCTGCTGGTAAAGTAACGTGTTATTTTCTAATTTAAGAGGGCGATCAGTAAGTAAGGGCTACCGTGACGTGTTTGATTCAGAAGGAGTTTTAATGTTAAGATCCTGGATGTGGAGGTAACCAGAATGTTTTATTCTCACTGTGTACTTCAACAACATGTTATAAGGGGCACCACAATCTATCTTTATGGCAAAGGGATAATGTGCAGCGAGGCGGTTCTCTATGGGGCGAAAAGAACACTGCAATCTACCCTCTGCAGGTGCGTACATTAAAGTATAATTTGATGCTAATACTTTTTGTACTTTTACTTGTAACATTTGAATGCAGCGACTTTTTATTGTAAACCGAGTATTCCTACACTCTGCGCTAACTTTTACTCAAGTACAAGATCTGAATTTCTCACTCTGACAATAAATCCTGAGTGGTTACCAAAAAAAAACCTGCATCTGAACGGTTTATTTTCATTTTTCAAATCCTGCCACTCAGCTTTGCTTTTCTACAATATCAACTGAAATGCAGCCCAGATGCTGATTCTTTTTCGGTTGGTTTCGCTAAATTTCTTGACTTTTTCCGAACGTGCTTGCATTTCAATCCGTCTCGCCGCTTGCTCTGTGCAGCTGCCTGTACCACTACACATGCCTGTGCCCCCCACCCTTCTTGTCACGATAATGGTATGATCCTAGTGTGTCGTGTGTATATGATGTGCCGATGGTAGCTTAAATAAAGACCGCCCTGCCCTGCCAGGATTCCTCAGCAATGAGAGGAGCCAGCTGATGATTCTGCCTCTACCCGACCGGCAGTCTGCTCTTCTAGCGGCATCTCGCGATCGGCGTGTTGGAGACCTCTGAATTAAATTATCAAGTCACCTCAAGTCAGAAGGCTCAAGTCCTATTCAAGTCCAGAGTCATTGGTGTTCAAGTCCAAGTCGAGTCGCAAGTGTTTTGTGATGTTGTCAAGTCGAGTCTCAAGTCATCAAATTGGTGACTCGAGTCTGACTCGAGTCCAAGTCATGTGACTCGAATCCACACCTCTGGTTAGCAGTGTTGGATCACATGGAGGTCAGAGGGGAAACACAGGAGGCTCTGTGCACGCTGAGACCCTCCTCAGTGAAGATGCAGTCTGAGTTACAGCAAGGGTTTTGGGCCCCTGCAGTCTGCCAGGGGCCACCCCTCCGATCTACTCACATTGCCTCCACCCGCTACATGTTTCATATTATCTTTGGAGCCGCACCGGGACTGCACACTGCTTAAATCCAGCTTCTTTTCAACAATTTGAACCTGGAAAGTTGATATGAAAGACGGTTATCCTGGAGGAGAGAACAGGGGGAGAGCTGAAAGTCCATCTTCTTTCTCATGTATTTGAAAAATAGAGAGCCCTTTCTTTTTCTTCCTATAGTATTGTAGTGCTTTCAATGCTAATCCAGACTGAGAGCCAGAGTGGAGAGGGGAGAAATGAGAGATGCAGGTTGGCCTTTAAAGGGGCAAAACAAAAAGAATCCACACTGTACTGATCCTTCTTCATTGGGTGTCTTCATGGGCAAACATGTCCATGCATGTTTTTTTGGCATGTGCACGGGTAAAAGATTAAATGTTTCACATTTGAATAAACACTCTATTAGGAGAACCCTTAGTACTTGATTGAGTAAACGTCCATCAATCAGCTTGAAAACAGTAGAGAAATAGACACTACTTATGACTGCAGAACTTGAATGAGTGTTATAACAAGTCATACCACATCACACAAAACCCCAAATGATTGAAACAATATATCCCCAAATAGAAGTAGGGCAAATGATTACAATAAAAACTACAAAGTCCCATTTAATTAAAGTTGTAATATCAACATTTTCTTTTACTTCATCAAAGGGTCAGAACACAGAAACATAATGTATCTGTAAAGCATATGTGCTGTACCAAAACTACGCTATGTTTTTCAAAGAGACTGACTTGTTGTATTTTTTTAATTGTGAACGTTTCCTCAATGTGGGGTATTATCTATTTCAGCTCAGAAAGAAATAAGGAAATGCTTTCCAAGTGAAACCCACTCACCTTGCCTCCTCCAGGGGTGTGCTTTATGTTGTCCTTAGATCCACAACGAGATGAAACATTAGGTAACTCCAGCTTCTTGTCAAGGATTTGGACCTGCGAAGGTGTGAGAAGAAGAAATACAAGTCCTTAATTCCATTGAGAATAACTGCAGGAGGGGGTCAGCCCAACATGGAAGAACTAAGATGTTGAAGAGATGGAGATTAAAGCAGGTTTTTAATCATTTCATTAAAGCTGCCATCCATAACTTAGTGTGTCACATATCACATTTACTGCAGATACTACTGGGGGGATTCTCATATACTAAGTGCATGTTATTAAATAGGGATAGATAAACAGTAATACGTGAGTCTACAAAATGACCATATTGTTACAGATGCCAACTTTAACACATTAAAGCAGTGGACTTTTGGCTAAATGCACCTTGATCTTTTAGTGAACTAATAGTTAAAAAACATATTTCAGTGTCTAATTGAGCAGATTGTGAGTCCATTGAGAAGTCCATCTTCTATTACAAAATGGAGAGCACAAAGAAAAGAGAGAGCACTTCCTTCTTTTACCAAAAGCTGTTTTTTGATGATCATAACTGCAGAGATACTCAAGAGTCAGGTGTTGAGTTCATCCCTCAGTTACTCACATTGCCGCCACCGGGTACATGTTTCATATTGCCTTTGGAGCCACACTTAGACTGGACACTACTAAAATCCAACTTCTGTTCAAGGATTTGTACCTGGAAGAATGAAAATGTCAGCTTTTAGATTTGTGGGTTTGAAACATGTGCTGTGAGAGTAGGACTGAGAGAGGTGTTGACCATGCTGTTAACCGTCGTGTTGCTTTGTGTAACATGCAGCTTCAGGTGATACTACTTCAGAGAGAGGCTTCGGAAAATCCTCCTCTCATTCCTTCACTAAACAATAAGTGACATCCTCTCTTCTGTTTATTTGATCTACCATTTAAATGTCAGTGAGATAAGCCTTTTTAACTATTTCCTTTTGGTTCCTAAATATACATCACAGAATCCTTTCAATTTTTGCAGATGGGTTACATTGATAGATAGATAGAATATTAGACATGTGACCATAGCCTACCTACACTGAAATAGAACAATGCAGTGCTAAAACGGACCACACACACACATTCAACACATACACACACATAGACAAGTACATTGTGTTGATCAGACAGGACATCAAAGGGCAGATTGGAGTTTTAATTCCAAATATATTTATCAGAGACTCTGGAAGCAGAAGAATGCTGATTGGCTGACTCAAATCTTAGTGGGTGGAGCCAGATTTTACGCCTTTTTTGTAAAAAAAAAAAAAGGTATTTTCTTGCTTTTATCAAGAAACTTCAGGAACGAGTCAGTGCACATCTCCCTGGATGTCCTCATGAGGTTTGAACCTTCCAAACAGTTCTAGCTCCAAAGCGTTATCTAAACCACTGATCTGGAGATCACAGCGGAGTCTTAAATCTGCATGCACTATGATGTGCACTCAGTGTAACATCAATGTAAGTTCAGTTACCTTCCCCCCCCCAGGCTGGTGCTTCAGGTTGTCTGTGGAGCCGACCTTGGACCTGACATTCTTCAGGTCGGGCATTGGAGCTGCTGCAGCCAGAGGGACGGGGGGGCGGCTCTTCAGCGAGCCCGGGGATTTGGGCGTAGAACGCACCACCGCCACTTTCTTCACTTTGTTGGCCTCCGCCGCAGCCTTCGCAGAGAGTTGGCTGGAGGGAGATTTAGTGCCGGGGCTGCTATGGCCACTCCCATCTTGAGCAATCAGAGAAGCAATGAGTCAGAGGTTTCGAAAAAGTCCTCAGTAGAGGATGGAAGTGAAAGAATAAATAAAAATATAATCAGACTAGGAGCTCTGGGGACTAAAAGCTGACCAAGTTTGATCCAGGACCGGATCAGACTGTGGCAGTGTGCCTAAGGGACGCTAAAAGTGATTGCTATTGATTTGCTTCTTCTTTTCTTTTTACCTTTTTGATTTTTTGGAGTGGGAGGTTTCTTGGCACTAGCTGCATCACAAAAAATATGACAAATCAAAAGTAATTCTTAAATTGTACACCTTATAAAATGACAAATGAAAAGAATACAAATGAGAAGTGTTGGTTCTGTACCTGCTTGAGCTGCTGATTTCACTCCCTGGGTTTGAGACTTTGCAAGACCGGGACCCTGAAAAACAGAGAAGAGACGCTGCTTTAACATCAAGAAAGCTGCTTTTATTCAAGTGCAAGTAATCAAAACATGTTTGGAGACAATAATCATAAAAAATGAATGTCAAAATTGGTGTAAAGGATGATTCACTATCAAACAAATGAATGTTAGGGTGCCTTCTCAACCCAGACAAGGACATTGAGCAGCCATCTTTGACCACCTGACCCCCGCTCAGCTCCTAACTCTCAGCAGCATTCAGAGGTGTACTTACTCCGGGCTGCCGGGGCCCCGGGCTGCTGCTTTTAATGGGGATGGAGCTGGGGCCGTTTCCGGAGGGAGAGTTTGTTTTGTTGCCCCCGGTGACTGGGGATGGTCTTTTAGGGGAAGAGGTTGGTTTGATAGCAGTTGGGGTCTTTGTGACAGGGAGGAAAGGAAAAAGGAATAAAAAAATCAAAAGTTCTAATGACAATGAACATAAAAGAGGAATGAGTGAACAAATGGAAAATGACAGAAAGGAATGAATGTATTTCACAAACAAAATGGCAAAGGATTGTTCTGGTTTTATGCAACATGGGTCTTATTTTTAACGTCTTCTATCAGTTGTAAAAATGGCATAGATCTGGGAGCACGCTCAGTGTACCAACAAATTAAAGTCGGACAGTGAAACAAATGCTCCAAACTACATGATAAAAATAAATGCTATTCTTTAATCCAATGCTTTCAGCACATTCAAATCACAGTTAAAAACATATATAATACTTTAACAGCAAACTTTTGTATTTGATTTTGGGGACAACAACTTCAGCATAGTTGCAATGAGGCAGCTAAATTAAATACAACAAATATATATACTGTACTCCGCTGGAAATAGCAAACACAAACATTTAATGGTGAACAAACGTTGTTGGTGGAGACCAAAAACAGAGAAAAAAGAGAGAGAATATTGGACTTAAACAATTATCAGGTGAAAACCAACTTGACTGAAAATGTGTGATAATATTGTTCTGTAACTGATGGATGTTTAGTCAAAAAGCTAACAAGTGCAATATATTATATTTTAAATCCAATACCATGTCAGTGGTACAAATAGGTTTTGGTCAAGTTTTCGATTAGAGAAGGATTGTAGTCATGGTTATAATAAACTTTGACTGAAATAAACACCAGGGTAGGACTTTTGTAGAAGCATCCATCCTACCCTCTAAGAGCCTTTGTTATTATGATACAGATTGTTACCCTCGATTTGTGGAACTCTCGCAAGATGGTTGAGGTAAGGCATTGACCTTGTGTAGGAAAGGTCGTCAGGCAAGATTTTCTCACCTGGAGATCCATTTACAATCTAACCGAATGATTCTTTCTCCAGTGTTGCCATGTTTCTGAATAAATGGTACAGTAACAGAGAAATGGACAGAGCTGCAAAATATGATCCAATTTGTAAGAAACCAGAATATTCCCCTAAATAAAAGAAATGATGATTCTTGGTCACATACCTTATCTGCAGAGGCGTTATCGATCTTTGCTTGAGCTATAGACAGAAGAGAGAGTGGCAGACTTTAGATAACACGTTTATTATCTTTGATGTCTTCCTTATTTCCACCCAGGTGAACTAAATTAAGAAAAGTGTGTGCTTAAAGACATTCAAATAAGACAGAAAACTAAACCAAATATTTGTGATATGCAGCATGCATGGTGACACAATGTGGAAACAAAAAAAGTGGATTTTATTGGGGAACGCATAACCAGCAGAGTGAGCAAAGATGGAGCCATGAAAGAAAAAGTGGGGAGGGAGGACAACAAGCTTCTCCTCTGGTTAAATAGTTTACGTTCCAATAGAAAAAGTCTTAGGGAGAGTGCAGCATGGCATACGGTAGAAGCTGCATAGTAAAAGAAAGAAGTGGAAGGAGTTAACTGAGGAGGGCTCTGGTGATTATGACAGCAAACAGACCTTTGAAGATAGGGACCGGCACCATAGACTTTCTGCCCAGAGAGCTTTGGGGGGGAGTTTGGCGGAGCTCAGCGGTACCAGTGGTCAGAGCCGCACTCATGCTCATTATGTCTGAGTCATTAGAAATGCCAGGCTTTGAATAGCCGGCTCTGTGTAACCATGAGTCACTGCTGCTGTTTTCAGTCGCCGTATCGGATGGCATTTTGGTTAAAAGGCTGTCCGTGTCGGAAATGTTCCTGCTGCCATTAAGATCTTCTGAAGGAGAGTCAGAGTGTGACAGACTTTGAACTTGTTGTGTTTCTGCTGGCATGCTTTCGAACGTTAAAAGGGCTTCATCTTTTTCAGAGCTGTCTGTCTCTCCTTGATTGACCAACAACTCTTTGTCCCCAATGGACGTCAGGTCTTCCAAAGCAGCGCTCCGAATCAAAGACATCCCGGGCAGATTGCTGGTTTCACTCAGGCACTCGGAGGCATCCAGGCTGATCGCCCTTTGAGAGTCCACGGCTGCAGGGCTCGCCATGTCGTCCCGTCTTATCTCCGACCCGTGGCTGAGGTCTTCAGAGGCCCATAAAGACTCACTTAGCCTCTTCCCACACTCCTCCACCGCCTCATTTCCTGGGTCCATGGGGCAGGAAGCTCCCATGGAGTCAATGCCCTCCCTAGTGGCTCCATCGCCCGCAAACACAAAGTCACTGCAGTCTCCAGAAGCAGGCTTTGCTAATTTGTTTGGAAAGGAGATTAATGATGACATTCACATCACTTGTTTTCCATCTCCCCATTGAAACAAAATATATAATTAAAGATGGGACAGAACTGGACAAATGCCATCAATGACCAAAGTAAAAAAAAGTCTATTTGGATATTTCCATAAACAGAACAACAGAGAGCTATAAAAAGGTGAGATGTGATCAATGGTGGAAAAGAAACTTTCACATGAAAATAAAATGAGATGGAAATGGACATTAATGCATCACACCAGGCTGACGGACAACACATGATGTATTCAAGTGAACAGAATGAACAACAGACTACTAACATATTCCTTTCCATAATAATAATAATTAAATATAACAATTATAGAGCTATATAAAGTGTATGCAGTCTGGATTGTGACACTGCAACAAATAAAGACGTTTACAGTGTAAAATAAAAATAATTATAAAAATAAAATAGCATAAAATAATAAAATGTATAAGTAATACATTAATACATTCATTTATAATGAATGTGCATGCATTCAAAATACAATTACATTTGCAAATCATTTATTATGTTAAATCATTTTGACTTATACTTTACATTTTAAATCACAATATTATCTAAAACATGTTGAAGATGCTTTTTGCTATGTGACAGATTTCTTTTTTTAAAGTTTAAATATTTAATTGAATTCATGTTATGTAAAATGTTGCTTTGCTTTTGCGTTTTTATACAAATAATAGATCAGACATATAAAGTCAAATAGTGCAGTTTGTGTAAATTGTACAATTCATTTTGGGAAGTGTAATGATAATGCTTTTACTTTAATAACTACACATAAAATGCATCTAAAATGACCCTTCTCTATGGTTTAATGTATTAGTAAATACCAATTAAACCCCGTCAGGTATCACATAAAACAGTCCTGGAGTCCTAACTGTATTCATATCCATCAGCAACACTCATTAAATACAGCCCAAGTGCAATCAATCAAATACTTAACAGCCTACCTGTTGAAGCTGCTCCTCCTCCTCCTGCTGCTGCTGCTGCTGCTGAACATGATGAGACAAATGGAAACATATATGAGTAATGACTTTCTGTCATTTTAAGTCATCAATACACTCCCTCACTGCAAAGAAATCAATATAAAGCCCACACACAGCATGTCTTCAGTTAATGCAGAAAGCCCAGAGCAAATCAAGGTTACATTTATCATTGAAAAACAAAGAGATGAATATGCAAACAGTGTTTATGTGAGTGTGACGTTGTGCAGCAGAACCGCACCAAAGGGCCTGCTCCATGTGGTGCTTCAGCTGTTTCTAACATCATTCTGTTGCATCTGTTTAACAGATCACAGGACGCTTAAATCTGCCTGAGGTTTGGCGCATTCCCACCATTCTGAAATAGCCAGCATGTAACCATCTTTTATGTCCGTTTATGATCATGTGTAGTTCTAAAAAGGAGCAAATCATCAACCATTACAGCAAGCATGAAGCCAAGCCAAAGGATAAACCAAAAATACAAAAACAGCACTCTTTTCCATTCATGATGCTGAAAGAAAAAGATAGTAAGCCACATTTAAATCAGTACAACCACGAGAGCAGCTTCGGGTCATACAAATTGAAGAAATTGTTCCACATTTTGGGAAATTCCCAAACTTGCTTAGAGTTAGATGAGAAAATTGATATCACTCACTTCTGCATGTTCAACATGAAGCTACAGCAGCGGGTTAGCTTAGCACAATGACTGGAAGCACATCTAGCCTAAATAAAGCTTTCTAATAACAAACCCTGCATGATAGGTTACACTTTAGGTACAGTTTGTTTAAAGTACACAGATAAAACAAGATATTTAAAGAATTTACTTTTTGCCATGGGACACTTCAGTGTTTTCTGATTCATTGAAAAAATATCTTAAGTTGCCAAACAATGTTAGCCAGTGAGCTTTAGTGTCGGAGCAATCATCTGCTCCTTAAAACCCACTGTCTGTGTTTTAACATGCTCTTTTATTTTATTGTTCTGTCTTTTAAATTGTTTTATTTAAGTATTCCAGTAATGTGTGTTGCATGTTTTAAATTGATTGTATTTACTTGTGTGTGTAAAATGTGTTTTAGGTTGACTTTTAAAATCTGTCCAGGCACTACAGATGAAAAATAG
Organism: Notothenia coriiceps; assembly: GCF_000735185.1. Taxonomy (NCBI): domain Eukaryota; kingdom Metazoa; phylum Chordata; class Actinopteri; order Perciformes; family Nototheniidae; genus Notothenia; species Notothenia coriiceps. Next base: position 2,733,311 of record NW_011359125.1, read on the forward strand.
CCTCTTGGCTAACTGGCACATTTACAATTATGTTAATTAATGTGCTCTGTCCCTGTTAAATAAATGAATAAATAAAATCAAAGTGGTGCTTGGACAGATTTGTGCAAGCAGTTCCCCCGTTTCCTGTCTTCAAGCTAAGCTAGGCTAAGCTAATCGACGTTAAGCTAACCGGCTGCTGGCTGTAGCTTCATTTGTTGAATCATACAGACCCGATAGTGATATCAATCTTCTCATACAAGAATAAGAATATATTTCCCAAAATTTCAAACTAGGAAAACAACTAAAAGCGCAAGCTGCTGAAAGAGACAGGAGCTGAAAGACTGGAGGCGTACCAAGCTGCCCCTCGCCTCCACATGAAGTGCTCTCTGTTTCTGAGAGCTCAGACCCTGCCGCTTCAACACCGGCCTTCTCTGACGTCTCCACTGCAGGATAAATGGATGTCAGTCAGTCAGAAAAATAGGAATAGCTCATCCCTAAACACCTCTCTAATTTGACAGACTTTCCTCTGGTTTATTAAAGCTGAATTAGCTCTGAAACGACACCTCCTGACCTCATGCTGTGGTATTTATCACGTTCACAGCCAGGAGCTGTTCAACAGATCAAGGAGTATTTCCACCCGATGACCTTGCTTTCCACTACATCTTAGGACTCGCTGTCACTCTCACTATTTATGATCAAAGCATGCTCCACCCAGGCTGAAGTGCTACTGTGGCTAATTCTCACAGGCATAGAGAGACATGACTTCCCATGTTAGTCACCATGTTCGTGTGTGACTAGGGAAGAGATGTTGTTCCCTGTGTAGTTTGTCGCACTGTGTTTGTACTGAGAACATAGCTACTGTACATGCAGCAGTATGAATGTAACGTGAAGTGCATTTACTTAAGTACTGTCCTTAAGTACAAACTTGAGGTACTACTTTCCACTTTTATTCCACTACAATTCAGAGGGAAATTGGGGGTATTTGTACTTCACTTATTTATCTGACAGCTTTACAAGTTACATATTTTTCACAGAAATCCCAAGAAATTTATACATTATGTTTTGTTAGAAATTAAATGAACAAAAGTGCGAACATGTACAGCTGAGAAGCTTCATTGATAAATCAATTAGCCTATTAACAGAAAACTATTTGAAGAAATGGGCAATACATATAAGGCACAATAAATAAGAAAACAAGCAGAAATATGTAGATTCAAACCAAGACGAGCTGAAAAAATGAAAAGTGTAAAGGTGGGAGAAAACCAAGAAACTGAGATTAACATTTCTCGGATTAGATCTCTGACAAAAGGAAAAGTTATTGATAAAAAAAGAGAAATGAAGTGGAAAAACTGCATACAAACTGAAACGTGCTTAATGAAGGTTAAGTTGAGTCAATAAAGTCCGAGCGTCAGACATGAGGCGCGCAGGCGGTCGTACCAGGGTGCACCTTGTCGTCACAGAGCTCAGACACAGGTTGAGCTTCGTTTTCACTGACAGCTGCTTCAGGCTCTGAGGAATAAAGGTTAACTGAAGGTCAGGCTGGAGGTTCAGCATGAAAGACACTTGTTTTGAGCTGTGAAATTCAATTAAAATGGTTAAAACCTTTGCAAAAGTCAATGTTATTTAGCTATTAAATCCTGACTCCCTGTAAATGAGGAAATAAGACAAGAACAAACCATAAAAACACAATGAAACAGGTCTCAAAGTCAAAAATGACCAAACAGATTCAATCTGTTAGTACATTATAAACATGCACAAGAAACTCTGAAAAAACCCACTTTCTTTCTTAATTTCCCTCAGCCATATTCACAGAATCACATAGAAATAAAAAAATTCAAATTTTTAACCCATTATACAATGTTCAAAGGCAGAAATCCTGACATTTATTTAAACTAGTGTATCCACACAGTCTTTAAAGTAACTTAAATCAATTTATAATGAGCTTGGACGATAAATTTTTCATGAATGTATCATACTATTGGACTTCAAGACTGCATAAGAGTTAGAAAAATAACATTTGTAGCAATTGTATTTTTTGTGTATTACATCTAGATTATTTCTATATTTGAATGGCCACAATTATAGGAAAAAAAGCTATATGTTAAAATGTATGCTCTGAAAGCATGGAGAGTGAACAAATACAATTGTGGGCTGGACAGAAAAATAATAAATTGAAAGTCATGAGAATGCTCCATGAGGGGGAGTTGCAGATTAAGCTGATCGTTGGCTGAACATCGATAATTATTTCAAATACAAATGGCACCTTCCACTTTTTTATATATCTATTCTTAAGATATCAATCATAGCCACTTTAACTTTGGAGAAAATCAACTTTTCAAACTAACAACATCCAATTTTAAGTTGATTACTTATTAAAGGAAAAACATTTTGAAACCATCATTATTACAATGTACCGCTCTACACATCATCTACCAACTATAACCACTCAACTACCTTTATCCTACAAGCAACACACTTTCCAACTACGTTTCCGCTCTAACAGATTGACGATACTCACTCTGTGTTTCACCATTGACAGACTGTGTGTGCTGCTGCTGCTTCCTGTTTGCATGTGAGAAGATGGAAAGTGGAAACAGGGAGAACGTCTGCACTAATGAGGGCTGTAAACTGGGGAAAGCTAGGCTACGCACTAATTGGCCACACGGTGGATATAAGGGATCAGAATGAGGAAACTGAAACTGATTATTAGCTACTGAACAATGTGCCAGGACAGTTATTACTTATTCTATAACTGTGCAACTGAAACATTTGACATGATTTACCCTTTCATAACATGTGCCTTTTTCTGTGCAGCATTAAAGGCCTGATTGTTTATGGACTGAATTGGTAGCGTACAGTGCCACAGGATCTCGTTCTGACCCAGATGCCTGCATTACAGGGCACAGTGCAGCTGCAGTCGGCACTCTAGCATGTCTTGTATCCATTATGTAAAAGTGGGATTAAACAAAGCACAGTTGAAACTGTGGGGCTCGGGCTCGGCCCCAAATCAGTACCGATCACAGAGACTTTAAGAAACAGCTCGGAGATTTCAATCTTTCTAAATCCCTCTCTTTGGGAACTTTTAAGAATATGCTCTGGGATTAAAGCGCCAAAAGGTTGAGTTAAAATCCAACTTGTGGGCCACAAAGATTACCCACAAGTCAGCTTGTTCTCAAGATTAGAAACATGGAACTATTGGCAGATACTAAACATGTCATTATTGGTTTATAACGCACTGTAATGTAGCTATAAGCACATATGAAGACAGTTTGAAGTGATTTTTCGTAATATGTTTATGGTGTTAATAAAAACTACATGGCTTAATTTTATGTAGGCATAGTAGATTATTAATGCTAATTTATAGATGTGCTTAAAAACAATCTAGAACTTCTCTTTAATTCATACAATGACATATTTACTTAGACAGCTAATTATTATTATCTGTTAAGAACAGTGCATTATTCATTGGTGTCAATGCACATAAATAAAATATATTGAAGCAGTTATTATAATCTTTGTAGACCTTGTTCTTTTAAGCTAATATGCTAAAGCGCACATGTTCAATATTAGTAAATGTGTTTCAACTGCAACTGATATAATAAATAAACCATGTTGTGTATTTCTAACAGCTCACTGACGGAGTGAAGCTGGTGTGTTAGATGCCAGAACATCGGAGCTGACCCATGACTTAATGATGAGAAGATAATATGAATGCTGTCATCCGGATTAGTCATTATGGTCAGACAGATAACAACAGTGTGTGAAATAGCTCAGCTGCTAATTCATTTGAATGGGGGTAATGATTTGATGAGGCTCCTGCAGAATAACACAATATGACGTCATCTGGCGAGCTGCAGCACTGGCCAATCAAATGGGTGCGAACTTTAAATTAGGAAGTATTTCATTGTTGACTGTGCAGGTGTATTCTATTATGTACAAGTGACATTTATTGCCGATTTGAGTATCCCTCTTAATCATCTTCATGATTTTTTTTTAAATAGTATACGGTCAGGAATAGATAACATTTTTTTTATTATAAAATATTATTTCATCTCAATTAAAAGCCTGCTCCTTGTTATTATTTTATTTTTTGTGATATCCAAGGTAAAAACGTACCATGTGCAATTGTAAATAAAAAACCAGTGGAAGAGCAACACTTAAAAGCAAGCCTGTAAGAACACAGGGTTGTTTCGGCACAGACTGTAAACCCTTGCGATATTGAGACATATAAATACATTTGACTTATGTCTGACCTTTCATGATGCCATTCTCCTGGTGGTGCTGGTCGCTGATGGTAATGTTGGCTAAGGAGGAGCTCATGGTGTCTCCGGAGGTGTAGCTGTTGGAGGAGTTGTTCGTGTAGTCCATTGCCAGTCGCAGGTCAGGCTGCAGAAGAGCAACAAACGCATAGGAGGACACAGTTAGTCCGGGATGTGGCACGTAACATATGTCAAGTCATAAACTTCAAAGAGCAGCTGACCCAGATGCCCACCTGGTTTAAGGATTAAAAATGATGAGGACGCACTTCATGGACACTTTGTCTTCCGGCGTGCAACACCAATAAATGTAAACAGACACTTAGTCGGTGAAAAATCGGTTATTTATACATCTGACGTGGGGTCGGCGCTTCATGTTACAGCCTGACAGACAAAAATAGTCCCTTCTAACCATGTCCTCGCTGTAATGAGCTGCACTTCCTAAACAACCTCCTCTGGACAAGTGCAGCATGTGTTTCATGTAATGTTTCAGCATTATCATCACCGTCATTAAGATGCTAACACTCAGAAGAAGAATTCAGATCATTGGCCTAACGATAAGGACTAACTGTAAAAATGCTCAGATACAAATAATAGCCATGCACTGAAAAAGTTAGTTCAATTACAGAAGTATTATCATGAAAATGTATCTAAATATAAAGAACTAAAAGTAAAAAATGTCTCCTACAACTAGTTGAGTCATCACATTATTTTATTCTTTTAGGATTATTTATCAAATGTCCATAACAAGCGTATGAAGTTTTGAGTTTCGCCAAAAGTTTGTTTTATGAGTCAAATTATTATGGAATAATCTAATGATTATTATCTCCATATATAGACTTGGTTTGGTTTGTAAAAATTAGGAAAAAAAGCGAGTAAAATTTAAAATTAATATTATTGGACTCCAAATAAAGAATATAGAAAATTAAGAAAATAATACAAATGTGTTTTGCAATTACCCAGGGCCCAGAGTGACAGCTTTAGTATGAACAATAAATAGAAATTACTAAAATAATTTAAAAAAGGATCACATCTTCAGATTTGAGAATCTTGATCAAAGGCTCAATAAAAAAACGTTTTTAATATAAAATGATTATGTCAATTAATCATACTATCAATCATCTATTTGATTAATTTATAATAAATCATTTTTATAAACTCTTAATATATAGTATGTAATGTGGCAAGTAACTAAAGCTGTCAAATAATTGTAGTGGCGATGTAAATACAAAAATACACATTTGAGGTACTTAAGTAGGGCTGTGCAATTAATCGTATTTTAATCGCAATTACGATTTTGGCCTGCCACAATTACGAAAACAACATCATCGAAAAAAAAGAATAGGTTGTGACAGTGCACTGCAACATATTTGATCTCATTTATTTTTGTCTAATTTATTAAAGTTATTTAAAGTTCAATAAATGGATGTTTTCAAAGTCAATGAATAATCGTATTTAATAATCGTGATATCAATTATTGACCAAAATAATCGTGATTATGATTTTTGCCATAATCGAGCAGCCCTATACTTAAGTACAGTACTTTAGATACACTCCACCTCCAATACTGTGTACTGTACATCAGGAAGTAAACCTAATATTCCAGACATGATCCTTCAACTGGCGAGATGTGAATTGCATCAAATCTCATCAAAAGAGGATTACATATCAGATTAAACACAAGCCTCTGGTTACATCAACAGTTTTCACTTTGAATTATACTTTTTTTTTTCACACTGCCTTATTACACAATCACACACACAAACACACACACACGCATACACACACACTAATACACAGAAACAGAGGCTGTACAGAGAGCTTATGCCGTAATCAGTGTTGACATCCAAACTGCTCTTTCAGTGCATGATGATCTGATTTGCTGGCTTCTGATCAATATTCCCTCTCAAATGATCACTGTGGTCATGAACGTCACTTTGTGTAAGCTCCTAGCAGTGCTGCTGAAAAACAAGACACTTATGTTCTGGTTTACTATGCGTTTCAGAATAATCCTGATTAATGTTATGGCAAAGATTCATCATTGATTAAATGCACGTTTTTTTGATAATGTTTTCAAAGATTGTCACAAAATAGATTTACATTTCAGAGAGTTGTGTATCCATTCAATGTGCTTTGTTTTGTTTACAGAATAAGAGTTTATAAAACAAAACTTATTGCTAAAACCTACTAGGCGTACAACATTTGTTTACCTTTGTTGCAGGTTACAAAACCAGAGCTCATTAGAGTTCTCTGCTCCTCATCTGACTAATTTCCCTAATGGCTTGTGAACTACAGCAAATGTGCACCATATTTTCTCGCAAGCCAATCAGAGCAGACTGGGTTTTTTCAGGAGGGGCTTAAAGAGCCTGTGACAACCTCCCAACAACTGTTGTGCAATGAAATATTGGGCTACTACTCATCTCGAACCGTCAGTTTAAAAAAGAAGGTGCGATACTGTTCCGATAAATATCAATAATTTCGAACATCGCGGAGAAATTCCTTCGACTCATTTTGAAGTTTTGGGGGAAGCCGGAAGTGTCGTCAATGCGGGAACGCTTCACTGTGCGGCGAGAGAGCCAAACACGGACAAAGTGTGTTGTCATGCGTAGAAATGGTGAATTACTGAGTTTAGGCACGTTAATAACGTTTTAATGAAGTTGACTACAATATATTCATATTTGTCAGTGCTTTCATGTCAATTCGGGGAACATAAACATAAATGATCATGGTGAAGATGATGATTAAATTAGGATTAAAAATCGGTAGTGAGAGCTGCTGAATTTCCTCCCGTGGGATGTGATATAAAAGCAAATCGATTATTTTTATAGTTGTAAACTCAAGTGGATGAAACTACATTTATTAGTGCTTTCATGTCAATTCAGCGAACATATGATACATTAAATGATCGTGAGGATGATGATTTAAAAATCGTTTGTTTGAGCCGGTCTGCATTTCCTGATGAGAAAACAAACCGATGCTTTTTGTAGTTGTAGACTCAGTGGTGTAGTGGGCGTTGGACGCGGGGGTACGCCGTACCCCCACTTATTTGAAGCATGATGTCTTTTTTTAATAGTCTAATACATCTAAAATCATTGCCAGTGTTATCAGTTGCAAGTGTGTGTTTGTTGTAATAATGACGAAAACATAATAGGCAGATTTCACAGTAATTATAATAAAAACGTAGCTCAAGCATTTATGCAACTTGATTTGAAGCGCGTGTGTGTGAGGGGCAGAACTGTGTGTGTAGGGTGACCAGGTGTCCCGCACTGTGCGGGACTGCACACACAGCATTTTTATTATTTGTCCCGCGTCCCACACATTGAGACTATGTCCCGCATTTGAGTGATAGTCGCGCAGAAAGGCCGGATCGGTTCGCTGACAGCCGGCACCGCCCTTTATTATTATATTGTCTAAACGGCATCATGTAAGTTGCGCTGACAGGCGACACAGAGGTCCCCCAAGCCCCCCCCCCCGTTGACAGTTCACGAGCGCGTCCATAGTGTCTCCCGTCCACCCACCACCCCGTCCACCCAGTAAAAAAATCCCCACTACACAACTGGTTGTAGTAGTACACCAACATGGATTAAACGTGTGTTTTTTTTTACCACAATGTTGGGGAAATTAATGGATAAAATGCACGGATCATTATTATTATTATTATTATTATTATTATTATTATTATTATTCCCACTCCGATCAGGACACTAGGTACACCGTTTCCCCGCAGCGAGGCTCCCCCCGTTGACTGTTTACGTGGCCTGGGCTTGGTGCAGTGGCGGACTGGCCATCGGGACGAATTCCGATGGGCCGGTACCGAAGTGGGCCGGTCGGATAAGTCACTAGCACATCCCCCACTCCCCCCGTTGACAATTTACTAGCGGTACCGAAGTGGGCCGGTCGAGAGTCCCGGGATGATTTTTAGTCCCAGTCAACCACTGGCTACATGACCGTATAATCGCCCATATTGACGCACCTAATTCCTCAACTTCTAACAGATACAACATAAACTGATCCTTCAGCCTCATATGAGCTCTCAGACACGTTCAAAATTAAACTGTCATCGCTATCTGAGCTTGCTGCTGTGTGCGCCATCGTGCCTTTACATGCAGATGCTGGGATCCTGAACGGTGCAGCTGGAGCACTGTGCCCGCAATGACATCACACATCATTTGGCAGGACTTGAAGAATCTCCGAGAAGATCCGGAAAATGGTCAACATTGAAGGGCAGATTAATGGTTATCAAAGTACAAATATCCAAAATCAGTTCAGTAACGGTTTTCAAGGGGACAATATTTACTCAAATTGATGGGTTTGGATAATGAGGGAAACTCGTGTCACAGGCTCTTTAAGAGCCAGGCGCTAAAGTCTTACAGAAATTAGTTATCCCTTTACAACTTCCCTTTCATTAGCTCATTTTTGACGGTTTTTCTGGTAGAGAATGCATGAAGTAAGGAAAGTTCAGCGTAAGAGATTTTCAAGTTTGGTTTTACGACAAAATGTGTCAGAAAATACCCCACTTGTCTGAAGTCTGAAGCATCTATGTGTCATGGAAACGCAGTTGCTAACAAGTGACTAAATGAGACTACTAAAGCGTCATCATCATGTCGAACATTAGCCGCCTTTAGCTTAGCGGTGATTATGCGGTGGTGATGTTGTTTGTTTATGGCCTAACCTTAGCTTTTTACTTCTGGCGATTGCAAATACGCTTCATATGCAAATCACAGCAGAAATATTCCTGCACTTTTTATACTTTGAAACTACATTAAGTACATTATGGGATAATACTTCTGAACTTTTACATTTGAGTCGGATATGATTTTGAATGCAGGATTTCTAACTTGTACGAGTATTTTAACAGGGTTGAATTGGTCCTTTCCTTTATGTAAAGGAGTATATTTTCCCACCATTGACCTTCTTTAGGCTCACCACCATGCAGTGATGCAACTCCCTTTTTACAGGCAGCGATGCCTCAACTGTTGCCGTGGTTACTCCTCCCAATAAGAGCTACGCCAAAAGGCACACTTGGCTCAGCTATGTGACCTTCCCTATGTGTAGTGTACCTTCCCTTTAGTCACATTCATATCTCCTGACCTTGGATGTCTAAACAATGTCCCACATGCAGCACAAACAGCACGAATGGGAGGAAGTGGCAACCAAACAACCAGAGTAGAAAAACTGAATTGACAACAAAAAGGGAATAATCCTCCCATGAAAACAGTCCCCACAAATGCACTATTTCCTCTCTTTTGTTTGTTAATAACTCCAGTGACTATTGTCTTGTTTAAATACAAAAACACGAAAGAACAATGATATATTTGTGACCTTTTTAAAGTCCATCTTTCTGAACATGTAAAACCTGACAATCATACTGAATTGTGGATTTCTGTTTGACAATGGTCATCAATTTTGCTCTATCCAATCAGAAGCAAGCCACATATCCGTCCCTCTAACGTCATTTTCAGTCGACACAGAAGCAGTGCTTGTTAGTAGCATGACAATAAATCTGCCACTTCAATAGTTATTGTTTCTGTTAGTTCACTTATAATAACCTGTACAGCTGTATCGATCTCTTCCATGCTTGCCCCCCTTTTCTTGGCGTGCCCTTCCTAATTTGTCTGGCACTGGCGCAGGAACACAACGTCCCCATTCTTAATCCTGCGCGCAAAGCTCTGATAGGCTCTGCTGGTTTTTCTAAATGGTTGAAACACCAGACCTACAGTTACTTGATTCACTGAAATAATCGGAGATCTAGGCAGCCATTCATCGGTCTGGAACAAGGCTTAGCTTGGAGCTGAGTGACATAAGAAGCTGAGAAATTGTTGGTTTTTCGTCTTTTATTGGGATTTATTGAAAATAAGAAAAACATATAAAAACACAAAAATGATACTTAAATAAATGCATTAAAAAAAAATAGCTTACAATATCTTATAAACGCTAGAGCGATGTTTGTGTGTCTCTTAGACATCCTAATGAATAATGTACTCTCAGTGCTCCGGGACAAATCTGCCATTGTAGCATTACACATGACAGCATCCAAACAACAAGAAGGCTGCACACTTGCCAACAAAGACAATCCACTCTGAGGAGCGCTCACTCTGCATCCGGGAGCTCGGACGTTTAGAGAGCAAACAAACTCAAGGCTGATAAGAACTCGATCCTTTAGATACATATACTGTATGTACACAGGGAATGTAGGTCCATTTGCAGAGTGGTTGTATAACAGGAGACAGGTGGGAAACACTAGGCTAAGTTGCCCTTTGTATGGATATATCTGGGATATACACTGACTGTAAAGATAAGAGCTAGTATTTTCATCAACACACCAATCTGTCTCTCGTTGTGTCATGATTTGCTCCAGGTTAATACAAGCACATAAATGTCACCTGCTGCAGAAAGGGAACATGACAGCGCTCTTTGTCGCAGCTTCATGAGGGGGAAAAGGCTTGAAGGTCTGCTGATGCAGCTTGTTCCTCTCAGGGGCGTGTGAAAATGTAATCTTGGCACAGGCCCACGGCTCCCGAGCGAACCCGCTAAGAAGGCTCTGCAAGGAGCTCGGTCAACAGGGATGTTGACACAGCTCCAGGAGCAGCGAGCATGCAGGAGGACATGCAGTCTGAAACTGTGTGCTGTTATGCAGCAAACTGGGTTAATGTTGATGTATCTCAAAGGGCATATCTTTTTAGATTAGAAAGTAGGCTTACTCGCTATACAAAAGCTGTGAACGTATCAGAACGCTCAATCCACAATTATGCAGACACACTGTGCCTTTAAATGATCAATCAGAACTTCTGCAAGGTTGTAATGTCACAACTCTACTATTTATAGGTAGAGTGCAAATACAGCGCCTTTACAGTGATTTACTGGTGGAATGACAGTGCAGAAACGCAGAGAACACTGGCCAATCAGAGCAGACTTGTTTATACTCGGGGGAAGCAATGACACAGATAGCGCCATGCTAAGAGCATGCACAGAGGTGCTTAATGTGCTCAATGCATTATTCCCTAAACACTAAGGTGTGTATATTCAGGGGGAAAGCAAGGGAGTCATTTCATGTAAAAACCATACACCAAATATTCACCCTCAAGAGTAATATTGTATCAAACATTCACGGATGTGTAATGCCCTTATACAATCCCTGTAGAGAATGAAGTCAAGTATTTTAAATTGCAAATGTATTCAAAGGAAACAATGTTGAAAAACCTGTACAATTTGATTCTGCTGGGAAAGTATTTACTTAAATGTATGTTTTTAAGACCTCCTGTTTCTAAAGCATTCCAATGAATTGGCCATCTTTGTAAAATCCTCAGTAAGTTAAAAAGATGTTTAGTTCGACACATTCTAAAGGTGCTCTGTTTGTTGTGTCTGGGTATTTAAAGAGACAGCCCTTAAATGAAGCATTTCAGACAGAGGGTGAATACAGGCAGTATGTGTTTAAATTACATTAAAAGCAGGTAAAAAGTACTAGTAGAATCGCCAAAGTAATGTTCATTTTAATTTAACACATTTTAGTTTTGCTCTGTATTATTTGTGAGGGAAACGCTGTATAATGTCTTCTGAAAAACCAGCAGTGTTAGGTTTTTGTATCCCTAATTAGGGACCAAGAAAAGGAAAGATCCTGGCCTGTGGTGCTTACATTCTGAAAAACCTTTTTTTTTTGTATCTGTCCTTTGCAATTCCCTAGAGCAACAGTAACCCAATTACCAAGGTGGCGTCTACATAATTGCTGGTTTTGTTAAACAAAAAGTACAAAACCCAAAGATACTCGGTTTACTATCAAATTAAAAAAAAGGAAAAGAGGAATCCTTACATTTCAGAGACTAAAGACATCTTTTTGGGGTATTTTTGCTTGAAAAATGATTGAAATGATTAGTCTATTGTCTAAATGCATTATTCTGAACTAAAAATAGTTGACAAATTGATTCGACAGTTTACATTGAATTTATTGACATTTCGATAATTGATTGTTACTTCTATCAAACCAAGTAAAAATGGTTAGGGTTAGGGTCACCTTCTGAAATGTTAGAACTTTCTGCATTTTTCCTGTATTTTACATTATTAGAAACTGAAAATATCTTTGGGTTTTAGACAGATCAAACCAAACATCTTAAAATGTCATCTATAATTGTGAGTTTCATGTATGGCAGAACAGAAACCTAATATTGTTTTCTTCAGAGGAAGAGGGGGGTTGATGTCAAAGGGTTTATTTACAAAATGTCCAAAACATTGCAAGTTTAGGTCTTTGAAATCTATTCTGTCTGACCAGCAGTCAAAAGAATAACGATGATCCATTTACATCGACATTACACAGAGAAAGCAGCACATCCTCACATTGAGAAGCTAGGAGCAGGGAATATTTGACATTTTGTTGATTCATTTCATGGCAATTTATTCATCATGTAATTATTTCCGTGCTAAAACAGATCCAACCCAGAATCAAAGGCGTTTGTCAGCGTGCAGCGCTGCGTGTAGCTCAGCTGTGACGAGGATGCTGCTCTCATGCATGGCTGCTTCTGTATCTCTGACCTACTTTCCTCCATCATTCCCTCTCTCTGTGTTCTCAGCCTCCAGCAGCCTCAGACTGACTCCACCTTCCTATGATGTGGAGGGGCTGAAGGTGGGGCCCGTTTCCATTTTACCCTCTATCTCTTAACACCGGAGGGAAACATCTTGCAGGGCCGGCATGCACATGGCTGCTGCTAACTTGCTGATTCTCTTTATTAACCAATAGGATGTTTTTGGCTTGGTTTGTCGATGTTATTGCTAAAATAATTTAAAATAAAATTGCCTGATTTTCATGAAATTTGCTGGACCATGGACCAAAGAATAATCCATTGGAATTTGGAGAGGATCCAAATCTTTAAACCTGCCGTGTACATGCATAATATTTAACCTATGTTAACTTTGCCAGATAGGACATATTTGCTGCATTCATGCGGTTTCGGAATAATACAACAATTTAACAAACACATCCGTGACTACACCAATCTGTCCATAACCAAATCTCACCTTGTCAGAGCTGCTTTCAATGCTTTATTAATAATGTGGGTTTTATCATTTCCTGCTGTTTTTTATTGATTTTTTTTTTACTGAAATTGACCATGTATATATCTTTGAGTACACTATGTATCAACATGTTGAACGCTCCAAATAAAAAATGATACTACATAATATTCTTTGTAGCATCTAGGTTGTTTTCACATTACGAGCTCATAAAGAAACTAAAGAGAGAAGAACGACTTTACAACTCAGGAAATAAGACAGTCTGAGGAGCATTTGAATGCACCATTGACCTTGACAGAGGTGTGTGCTTACCAAATGCCTTTCTAGTTCCTACCTTTGTTTTCATACCTCCAGGATGTTAACCACACCCTGCTACCTTTCCACACATCCTCCTGTCACACTCTTAAGACACGACACGTGGAGCAAAATCCAAACTTTCTGTTCGAGTTTGTAAAAGACTAACCACAACATTAAAAGTTGGAATTCAGAATATGCGCAATTATTCCTGGGTTGTCATGGTGCAGGGCGTTAAGTCATCTCCAGCTGCTGCATGCTTCAATATGTACACAAGACACACACACACACACACACACACACACACACACACACACACACACACACACACACACACACACACACACACACACACACACACACACACACACACACACACACACACACACACACACACACACACACACTCGTCTACTGGGGAAATGAACCATCCTCCATCAGCATGGTGCCAATTAACTGAGAAGAAGAATGCGGTTTAAATCCAGCTGTAGCTTAACGAGACGGTGCGATCGGAAAGACGTCAGAGCAGCTTCTTTCAGCAGACTTTTAGAACCCTGTCATACTTTTCTTCGAACACCTGACTGAATGAACATTTGCAAAAAGAGAAGTGTTTTGTTTTGCTGGGGGAGGATCTTATGAGTCCTAAAAAAGACCCCAGAAGAAGCACATTTGAGATTCGACTAATGATTATTCTCCTTATCAGGTATTGTTTTGGCAATAGAAATTCTGAAGATAGCGTCAACATTTCCAAAGATTTGAAATTGTTTGTTCAAAATTAAATATATATATTCGGATTACATTAATTAAAAAATTAAAAAAGCAGAAAATCTTAAAATTTGCGAACAACGTTTGGTAGTTTGTAAAAAAATAATGATATGTTCTGAAGCAGATGTTTGAATCTAAATATCTTCTATAATATCTCGACTGTAGAGAAGTAGCTTGAGTGATGTGGTTGGTTTTGCCAGCCTAAGCTTCTCAGGCCGTGGCTCCTCAGGCCGAGGCTCTTCAGGCGGGGTGAGGTCACCTCTGGTCTCGGGCCAACATGAGGCGGCAGCGCGTCAGTCTTTGCTAAATAGAGCCTTCAGTGTCGACTCATTTCGTAACGCATGACGCTCGGGACACGTCTCTGAAGCGGATGACTCGATGAAGTCAGCAGCCAAAATCAGAGGAAAGATTGTTTTAATTAAAAGGCCTGGAATACTACAACGGACCTGCATCTTTCATAATACTAAACCAATAAAGAGACATCGTTTTCAGAATGCTCCAACATTTATCAGAGACAGGTGATAGGGGTGGCTTGTGGGGTGAATGGGCATCTATCAATCAGAGGTCAGTGGTTTAATCCCCAGACCCTGCAGCAAACATGTCATAGTGTCCTTGGGCAAGACACTTAACGCAAAATTGATCCTGTCGGTATGTCTATGAAATGTAAGTGTATATAACTTGCTCTGGATAAAAGCATCAGCTAAATGACATGTTATAGTACTAAGTGTTCAACTTTCCAGCCAAAAGGGGTTGGGTGTTCCCTTCCTGTAGTGTATGTCAATCTTTGTGCATGTCAATGGTCCGCAAAGGCTCAAATCCCTGTGTTCCCTTTAGAGGGGGTTTCTCTCCCACACACTGCCCCGCTGCCTGAAACACCTCCATTGGACTCCTTTGTTTACTTCCGTAACATAATGACATCACTATGCAACTCTGACGCCTATATTGGCTAGCGCTCCAACACATTGTTTGTGACAGGCTAAGGGTTGGGACATCTCTAAGCAGTTGACCAATCACAATAGAGCCTGCCAGCTAACCAATCAGAGCAGACTGGGCTCTGGTTTCAGACAGAGGGGGAAAAGAGGTGCTGCAGCACAGGCAGTATAAGAAAAATAAAGAGCTTTTTTAACATTAAAGCATGGAGACATGTCACATTAGAGCCCATACATAGACATATGAACCTGAAAATGAGCATTACCGGGCACATTTAATATAGATATTTTGACGCCCTGCATCGCTACAATGTATTAATTCCCTCAAGTACATTCCGTACCGGCATTGGCAAGCGACACATTTGAGAGGCTCTGAACCCATCCTTTCATTTAAACTAAAACTTCAGCCGGGAGGGAGGGTTCCATGTAGAAGACCAGCACATATTTCCAGTAACAACTGATTCCAAAGTGCTGCAGAAACTTGCAGAAAGCATTGTAGCCTCTATCCACACATTAACAAAATGACACTGAGATGTCTTTCATTCCTCATCTGGCCTGTCGGAATAGCTTTCAGCTGTGGTTACACACTACAACCGACTACAACATGCCCGCCTATCCCTCCCTTCCTTGTAGCACAAATCAATATAACAAGAAACCGGCTCTTCCCATGAGGATGGACAGAGGTGTGTCTGAGGCGAAGAAAGAGACTCACTCAAAATCCATGCACAATGCTATTATCACTGACATGCAAAAACAGAGCATTAAGCCTCATAGTCTTTCATGGTGAAAAGCTTCCCATGCACCTTACTCTGCCATCAGATCCTATCCATTGACCCCGTGCGGATTAACGCAGAGCCCATATGTGGCACATAAGCAGCCTGGTTCATTGCGAAAATGAAAAATGGGCTTGGCATTTGCGAAGGCGGTGCATCATTGCCAATTCCCAACATAATTTACTCTAATAAAAATGTTGGGATAAGAACATACGTGTAAATGATTGTAAAACACCATAGGGGGGGTTGTTTGTCTATTGCTTCAGACGCAGGATTATAGCATAAAAAGGGATGTCTGGTGCATGTACAGCGATTCCAGACACCGTGTAGGCCCTCAGATGCAAGAAAGAGGAGAAAGATGCAGAATAACGGGAGCGAAAAAAACCAAGCCACAATCACATCAAATCATGCGACACAAAGAAACGAAGCAGCTGGATTTGACTACATATTAAAGGAAAACATTGCATTATTGTCCCACTGGGATCCGTAAATAATTAGATAATAAATATTCTGACGGATTAGTCTTGTACCGCGCGCAAAGGCGATCTCCGTGAAGCTGGGGCGAGAGGAGGACCTGCGAGAGGAGGAGGATGGAGACATTTTTGTTTTTGCACGGAATGAGGAGGAAAAACACGCCGTGTCGGTGAAGGGAGGCTCCTGGGGAAATTATGGCTGCAACAAAAACACGTTTCTCTGTTTATTGTAGGTGGAGGATCGATGGAGATGGAGATCGCACATGATTTAAATGTAATAAAAACCACCAGAATATGACGGTGCTGGAGGGTGTCTGCTTCCTTTTGATGTTAGAAAAATGCATTTCACTCATGTGCATGATATTTCTATAAACGCTCAGAGGCCCAACCTCTCCCACCTCATGCAAAAAATATTAAGTGAGAAGACGAATGCCGATGGAGAATTACGAAGCAGCGTTGGTCCGCGACTCGCTGCGATGTCACGGTGTGATTCCCGGGCATTGTGTCGGTGAAATAAAGGGAATATGTCGGGTTTCTTCTTACCTGAGTGCAGACAGCAGTATTATGTCTTCAGCAGCAGTCGCTCAGCGGGCTCTCAGCTTGTCCTCGCGGTGCAGCGGCTGGCCAGAGGGGGCGCTGTGGAGCGGAGGGCTGGCTGTGGTGAAATGCAACCTGCTGCTGCACAAAGAGCTGCGACACACGATGATAAACAAAAACACTGTTTATTATATATCCACTTAATATTATATCCAAATCTTTCATTTCTGGTTTATAGTTTCCTTGTTTAAAAAAAATAAAAGGTTCATTATATGTTTATCAAACAACGTCCATGCATACAAATACATGAATCTAAAAAAAGGAACATGTTAGATTTAGCTGTTAGCTCATTTTCAAAAAGTCCCTGTGCAGGTACACACATAACAATATACAAACAATAACACTACATAGTCTCGATTACACTAAGAGTAAGAGATATTAAAAAATTAAATTAAATCAGAAATACTTTATCCTGGAGAAACATGAGTTGTGTCTTGTGTGGCATTTTGGAATACATTTTTTTAAAGGTAAATCATCAAATATATGTATAAACATAAGAAGAAAGAATTTGCAATAAAATAAAAACGTTGCATAATTATAATGCATACTAAAAAATAAATAAAAATGTATTCATGTTGTCTCCTTTTGATACGCTGCACAATCTGTACATATATTGTGGTGGATTGAGATATATTAATATTTATAATATGTGTATTGGTATTAATGTTATCTATTTATGATCAGTAATATTATTAATATTATCATCATTATATTACACTTACATTATGATATGTTATAATTATTATTATTATTAGTGTTCAATGTGTATTTGTTATCTTACCTTACTTGTTGTATTTTTGTTTTCACTGGAGCACATGTCTGAAATAAAAAGAGTTTTGATATCAGTTGACAGCAAATGTGTGTGATGTTATTTATAGATTTTGACAGCACATGGGAGGAAATGTGCCTAAAATAGCCTGAGAGAAAGATAAACACAGGTTTTTGGGATTTCAAAATAAGAGTTTGTTTTTATTTATCCCCAAAATGAAGATAGATAAAGCAAAGCTGGGCCCACCACAGAGATTATGTTATTGAACAGCAACCAACAGAAGTGAGTGACTTAAACAAATCAGAACGCCGAC
The DNA here is from genome assembly GCF_000735185.1 of Notothenia coriiceps. Lineage (NCBI taxonomy): Eukaryota > Metazoa > Chordata > Actinopteri > Perciformes > Nototheniidae > Notothenia > Notothenia coriiceps. Next base: position 2,751,459 of record NW_011359125.1, read on the forward strand.
CTAATCCACACATAAAAGGAACATACTAACAGGTTAAACCATTTAACAGGACAGGATGGACAAACGCAATAACTGGATTAACCACAAATAAACATTAGACACACGCTTTGCTACTAACATAATATTGACCCTGTTAAATGTTGTACAATTATGTGCGCCCTTGCTCATTGTGTCCTGCAGAGGGCAATGTTGTCTGCAGTGCGTCCAGGACGTGACGTCACTGACTATACCTTGCACCAGCTGCCTTGCAGTGGCCTCTACCTTATCCGTTTAGTTTTGTTTGGATCGAGAGCTGAGTGGCAGCACAACCGCATCTCTCCTACCACGATAAATAAATATGCCTAATGAAGGCTAAAGGAAGCTGTCTACTACTGAGTTCTATTAAATCTCCACCGCAACGCACTCCGCATAACAGGTTATGGGCCCAGGAATGCCAGTCTAGAGCAACAAGGTAACAGAAGAACGAGCTGTTAGCCAAGAGAAGCTACTAGTGGGACCTGGATGAAGACGGCGCTGAGAGACTCCCGCGTAAACTGAAGACACGGTGTTTCTACAAGCCGCAACCCAATGTTTGGAGATAAGTGAACTGTATAAAGAGAAGACGTGTTAACGTGGATGCAACGTAAAAAATGGCCGGAGCAGGAACATCCCAGCAGATTTTATTCGATGGAACAGAAGATAAGTATGATCTGTGGGAGACGAGATTCCTTAGCCGTTTGCACATTTTGAAGCTAAAAGACACTATTTTGCGAGTGCCCACGGGTGAAGCCGCATTAGCTGCAGATCCAGGAAAAAATGAAGACTGTTATGCACAGTTAGTGAATGCCCTGGATGATAAGAGCCTGTCATTGATAAGACATGATGCCGCCGAGGATGGAAGGAAAGCCCTGAAATGATTGAGGGAGCACTATTCAGGAAAAAGCAAGCCAAGGATTCTAAACCTGTATACATCATTGACCACCATACAAATGGCAGACAATGAAACTGTTACTGATTACATGATAAGGGCTGAGAATATAATTGCAGCTCTACGTGATGCAGGAGAGAACATGAGTGAAGGGCTGCTTGTAGCCACCATTTTGAATGGACTGCCAGATTCATTCAGGCCACTGGCTGTCCATGTAACACAGAACGAGGATGATGTTACATTTAAAGACTTCAAGAGAAGACTGAGGATCTATGAAGAATCTAGAGAAGATGAGGACGACTGGATCTATGGACTGTCATTTTTTTCGTCTACTGTCTTGTGCAGGACTGTGTGACTGTCTGTTGTAACGGGAGACCGTTTCTGTGTTATTTCTTCCGGTCTTCCGTTCTGTGTATTAATCTATCCCGTTGTAAATTGTGGGTGTGTTGTTAGCTAGTGATCGAATAACATCATGTAAAAGTATTGTCTTATGGTGTTTTGTTTTTCTTTTTATAAGAGTGTTGTAAACCGAAAGTATGTTTTTATTTTTGTTGGTTTAGTGTTATCCTGTGTATATATTCCGTTATAAGTACTGTGAAATTTCACTGGTTTTGTTTATTTACTCTGTTTTTGGATTAAAAGTCGAACATCCGAATCACCGACGCAAAAGCAGTTTGATCCAGTCGATGTGTATCAACATGTCTTCTGTATAAGGTTCTATAGAGGGTGACAGTGTCAAAGAGTCTAATTTCTACTCAAAACAAAAGGGAACACATATACTGTCACTAGTCCGTCCTAAAACAAGTTTTTGCGTAAAAGTCACTCTATCGTATTCGTCTCGTTATTTTAGGTCAAGATGACGGACTGACGTAAATCTGGTACTGTCCCTGATAGACATTAGAGACGTATGTTTGATTGTATATATAGAGGTCAGAATTTTTTGTTTTGTTGTTTGTGTGTTTGTTTTTTTTGGTACTTCCGAAAAAGAGTATTTGCGAAGTCCAACTTAATGTTTTATTCGCGTTTGAGTTGGTTAGTTACCCACGACCGTGCCATGACGTCAAAAGTGTAGGTAGAACCAACATTTTGATTAGAAGCGACGTGACGGAATAACGTACTGTTTGAGATTTGTCAACAGTACAGTCCGACATCCACTCTTTCAAAGGAGTATCAGTTACGGAACAAAAACCGACATTGGATTAAACGGTTGTTAGAACGGGAATATGAACAGACTTGGGTAGGTCATACGTTGTGAACTCTCATATCTGGCTGTGGATGGGGGTGGACGGAAAAAACGGATCTCGGTTGGAACCCACTAGAACTTACAAGTATTAGAGAAGGATGGCTTAAGGACCGTAGAGCAGTAACGTAGACGTAACTTAGGTGACGGCACTAACCAACTGGGATACCGGAGCGAACATTAAAACACCATATACACGTCGGTTTGACGAATATTGTTTCTCTATGTATTGTGTACAATTTTGGTCAACCAGGATTAGACTATAGAGGTCAGAGTATTAGGACATTCACGTACCGAAAGAGGATCGAGATCCACCCCTGGCATAGATGATTCCTGGTGATCTACGTGAAGAGTCACCGACCGCAACAACTGTAACCACCGGTAACATCTACGGTCGTGGAGCGCCTGTGCAGAACGCTGGACTTACGTAGAGGGTATGACCTCAAGTAGTTGCGTTAAAGCTGAGATGCCCATCCAGACCCGGTGAGCGTCAACCAATGATCTCGGCGTATGACCGTGGACGCCCGGCGTACCCTCGAGCTTATGACCGACGGGATCCCACATGGTGAGAGACATGGACTTGTAAGTCTACATACCACTTGGTGTGTGTCCACGACGACACTAAAGAAAGAGAAACCGACAGAACAAACACTTAAAGTGGTATGGACACATAAAAACCCTGAATAGACCTACAGACCTGTCTACTGGTATCTTCGTTTGTACTCGACCCTGACAAGAATGTAATAGTTAGTTTAGCTGATCACGGGACGAGTTAGTTACCTTTGAGATTGAAGGTGGAAGAGAGGAGAACACTCACCATCTCATAGGTCTTTGTGTTCGTCTAGTTTTTAATCAGTTCTTTCAACCTGTGTACAGACCTGAAGAACGGACACTCTAGTAGAGTATTCGCGCACAACGGAACCCAAGCTAATGACTCTGTGGTCAATTTGACATGTGAACACATGATATATTGCATGCGAGGCAGACATGTCCGTAAGTTTAAGTGTGTCCAGTTACATACAGACCGTATATAATGACAGATTTTGGTCTGGTATGTAGGGACGAAGTATAATAGAGTTATCTCCCCAAGCCAGAGTTGGAAGAGAGACGACACGGGGCGCAATACCACACCACTCGCACTTATCGACCCACGTCTATACAGAGTACAGATTAGGATTAAAAAACCATTGTCACTAAACTTAAGAGATAATCATTGTAAGCGCATAATGTGGGTCGGGTTGCACAACAGACTTGGCATTTTGTAAAATGAAAAGGTATCCTCGACTAAGACGGTTCTTGGAGAGGACACCGTACATATAAACGTAGCTCAAAACCTACTATACTCCTTTTATCCTTAGTCAATAACCTGATGCGACTTATCAGCAAGCATTTTCTGATCACAGTATAAACACACGGGAAGATTCTGGAATCCCCTAAGAGTACCCTTGCCTAGCGCATTTAGTCACAGCCTGGTACGACATTTCCTAAGGACATCGGAAAGACAGACCGAGCGGATTAAGGAAGCAGACCCACTTAAAAGCGAACGTAAAACATGTGTAAAGTGTGTCGACACGTCCCGGACTGACCGTGACCGAGGAATAGAGTAGTACGGAAAATGTGTGTTGGGTCATGGAAAACATGTAGGAGTATCTAACGTTACAGGGTTTTACAGTACGGTCACAAACGTACAGCACCGTGTGTAATGAAAATAGTTTGTCAAAGACTTCGTCAAACCGGTTCATTTTGTCTAATGGGGGGGGTTGAAAGTACCTTCAGGTTCTAGGTGACAACAATCGAGGGGTGAGGAACCCACTAGTACACCGGACAGCGGGGAAAGAACTTTCACTGACAGGCGAGGAGGCGTAAACAACGAGAACGGTGACTCTTCTATAGCACACCTATGCAGCCGTATATTGTCACGGAGTACCGTCGACACGAAGAGACAACTGCAGTAGCAACAGATCGTCTATCTAGTCGCGACAGGGAGACGCAACGCCGGTAGGGCGACGTAAACCGGGTAGGCGGTCGAGCTAACTTACCCACAAACCCGACCTTACACACACAGTTTCGAGAACTTTGAACCGCTATAGCCAAGTGATACACCCTACAGCGAGCCGCTAGGGTGGTACTACGGGAAGAAGAAATGCAACCGACTACCGGAGAGCGACAAACGGACGAACCCGCGTACTTCGTTACTAGGAGCAGCGGCAACAGGAGGAAGGAAGAAGGAGACGTTGCGAAGGACCGAGGCAGAAGAAAAGGGAAAAAAGGACGTGTCCTGAGACACACACACAACGAGAACGTCACTGACGTGGGTGTGAAAGACAGACCCACGTGAACGAAGATTTACACAGCAGGAAAAAGAGGGGTTGTGAACATTGTTCAGTGACTTTCAGTCTCACCCAGAGGGTAAGAAGGACACACAAACCACGGAACAGATGAAACCGGAACACAATCAGAAG
>NW_011359125.1:2756110-2771210 GCF_000735185.1 Notothenia coriiceps
GTGTGTGTGTGTGTGTGTGTGTGTGTGTGTGTGTGTGTGTGTGTGTGTGTGTGTGTGTGTGTGTGTGTGTGTGTGTGTTGTTTGTGTGTGTGTGTCTGCTTCTCTGCTCCACCTGTATGTTTAAATCCACTTTACACTTCAGTCCTTCACTTCTTTAGTCAGCCAGTAACACATCTGTTTGGTTTAAATCTTGCATTGTCCATTCATACATTAAAAACATTTGTTTTGTCAATGTCACACTGGAATTCAGTGTTTCTGCTATCAGTTACTTCTCTTACATTGGAATGAACCCAATACGTTCAACAAAGTGGAGTGTTGGGCGAGTTACTTCCAAAATGTCATACAGTACATATTACTGTCTTTTTAAAGTAATAAGTTACATTACAATATTACTGTCTCTAAATGTAATGAGTTACACTACTTTTATATTACTTTTGAGTTACTTTACTAAAATAACCGCAAAATAATGGCTAGGTATTTTAAATGCTAAAATGTAGTTTAGTGCAGCTCATTATACATCCAGTGAAGGGCGATGTGGTAGCATAACCACTGTGTAGGCCCTTAAAGCTACTAACAACTTGTATTACACGGCTTGGTTGAATACTCGATTCTGATTGTAAATTCTTAACATGTGACACGTTGTTAATACAGTACAGACCACTGTCAAGGACTGTAATGAAGGTTGCTAAGGAGGATCAAGAAAGAGAAAGGAAAAGAGGTTAAAAGACGGAGCGCTAGACGTCAAATAAATCACCAGAAGAAGGCAGAGAGGAAGTAAACAATAACAGGACCCGGAATGGGCTCGGTTGTTTGTTTAGTATATGGCCGTGTAATAAGCGGGACAATGTGCAGCGAGGCGGTCATTATGGGGAGAAGAACACCCGACAGACTGATCAGGGAACCCGACGTGAAGCGCACAATTTTTCTCTGGTGTCGGAATGTCTCGCGATGTAATTGAATACTTAAAAAACAAAACACCATTTAATTTTGGGTTGTAACGGGTATTATATTACCCAAATTTCATTAGTAATGCGTTACATTACAATACAATACATTACTGTAACACCCAACACTGACAAAGTGTGCAGCACAGGTTTTAGATTTGATCCACTGGTTTCTAATGTGAAATCCAGCCCCCTGTTTACACTTTGTTTTAAAATGCCTCTTGGGCAAAAACATCACAAGTTTACAGTCCTTAACACAGCGCTAATGCTTCCCCGAGAAACACAGAGCAGGAAATAAGTCATCAGGCTCTCATTGGTCTCCTTTTATTCCTCAATTTCTCAACTCCAGACAGTTCTCAGATCCGGTAACGTGGCTTGTTCCTCAACGTCTCTGTTGTTTAGATTCCTCCTTGTAATTTGCGGAAGACAAGGCACAGAGAAATTGCTGCGCTTCAATGGACCAGAAAAGTGAGATCAGATGGCCACTCGAGGCAGCTGTGAATACACCTGTGAATGGCAGGTGTGAACTGACATATTTAGAGCTGTCTAGATGTTATCGGATCACACGAGAGAAATATTAAGGCCAGGTGTAACCAGGGCTTAAGATGAAGGAACTGTATCAGGATTCGTTCTAGGAGAGTTTGAAAAATGTACCCCCTTTTCAGAGTACAGTCAAAAAAAGTTATTGCCTTTAATTTGAGAATGTCGATTTGAACGCCAGATGAAAGGTGTTGGAATTGTAACCCTTCACATATATCCCAATCATAAGGGATAAAAGGTATATAGGTTCCTTGCTAATGGTGTTTTTCATGCTATACTGTAGCCTCAAATCGGGAACTTCACATGAAAATACACTCAACACATTGTCAGGGTTGAGCGAAGCAGGCAGGACCCAAACACAGATTTCACAGAAAAAACACCTTTATTCCAAGGTCAAAATGGGAACAAAACAGAACTCTTCCCCGTGACACTGTCAAGAAACACAAGGAACTCACAAAGACTAACAGAAAACACAGAACCTAAAAGCACACAGGACTAATCAAACCAACAAGAGACAGGTGAGGAGGGAGGAGAAAACACAGGGGCACCAGGTGAACACAATCGGGTAATCAGGGAGGGAAAACAGACAGAAAGCAACAGGCAAGACAGGGGGTGAACACTTTACAAAATAAAACAGGAAACCAAAGACAGAAAAAGACAAGACAAAACACAACACAGACAGATCGTGACACACATGAGTAGGAATGTAAACACCCTCAAAGCCCTTAATGTGAGGATGAAAGTCGGCACTTAAAAGGATAATCCCAGTCAGTTACATCTCATTGTACTCACCAAAATACATCCATCTTTCTATCTATCTATTTTTATGTTCACACTACTGTTGCTCTGCCATGTGTTCGAGGTCTACGTTTGAAATGCTCTGCGTGTGTGTGCATGTTGATCTCTGTGCCCCTCTCACCAGAGTTTAAAGCCTCGGGATAACTGAAGTAACTGATACAGACCAGAACCCCCCTGTGTATGTGCAGCCCACTACAATATGTGTATATGTTCAGATGCCCACTCACAATGTGGATGCTTTATTTAGCGTGCACCTTTTGTATACAGTATATGCCTTGTAAATACTTACATGTACATTACCAGCATTGAGGAACATTACCCGATGTGTTTAAGTGCTTTTAGAGTGAGGGCAAAGAGTTTCCATGTCTCGTCTTGTCCTCTGCTGCATTCAGATGTCGGATCAGTTCTTGGTATGTGCGACTGAAACCCCTCTTCTTAAACAGAACTGATGACTGTCAGGAGTCACCTTAAATCTAGCCGCGGCTCAAACATGTCTGAACACTAGCAGCTACACATTAACCTGTGTATGAGCTTTGAGTAAAGCACGTTAGCTGGTTATCGTTCTAACAATTTAGGAAAATATATATATATTTGTTGTAATATGCTTCAAATACAATCATGTAGTCAGTCAACAAATGTGCTTTAGATGTTTGACATTGAGAATAAAATAGGTGGTAGGATTTTAAAGGAATAGTTTGACAGCTTGTCAGTTTGCTGAGAGTTTAACGAGAAAGATATGAAAGTTAATCAGACCAGGGTAAAAGCAGCAGAACCACAGAGAATCATTCCTGCCCATAATGTCAAAACTGAGAAGCACAAAGAAAAACTATTTTGCTAACAAACCAAAAGCCCAGAGGCAGCATTACAGTTGCACTGAAGCTCTGATCTTTTCATTTCATATTGTTTCTTTCTGTCAACGTTGATAGAAATGTTATGTTGTGCTGCACCTTCGTTTAATAGTTAGCTATTTCACCTTTTTGTCAACAGTCAAAATATACCTCATAGATGTCTGTTCAGAAAATAAATGGTTCAGCAAAAAAACTAATTATAACCTCAACACCAGATCCAGTCTAGCCGTTTCCCTCTATTTGCAGTCATATTTGTGGTTGTGTGTGATGTCGTATTGGATTTCAATACATCCTAAGGTTCAAAATGTCTTTGCTCCATTCATGTGATGGAGATGACCTTTCAATAACAGGTAGAAAAAAACATCACTGTCACAAAACGTAGCTTCAAACTGTACTTATAAATCAAATCAAATCTAAAACAGCTCCATTATTAATCTCAACAAAAACCTTTTACACTGTAGAACTATTGTATTGCATTACATTGTGCATGTGTTTCTATTTTCATGGTCACTCAGCATATGTTTTGTGTTGGAACTGCAGTGAGCAATCAGAGCGCAAATCCCCGAAAGCAACCGATCTCTTTTCTCAGCGACAAACATAAAAAAAAAACTTTTTAGCAAGTTTTAATAAGCAGCTGTATCAGTTAACATTGTGATGCCCCTGCACACAATAGATTGAATTACCAGCTGGCAGAAATCAGACCAACAAATGTACAAGCAGACAAACAAAACAAAAAAATGTGCGACAAATACATCTGGCGTTCAGACTCAGATGTAATGCCAACGTTGTGTGTGTGTGTGTGTGTGTGTGTGTGTGTGTGTGTGTGTGTGTGTGTGTGTGTGTGTGTGTGTGTGTGGGATCTTAGGCTGAATCATCGTTAAAACACATGTATTAATGTATTGCCCTCTGGTGTTAGTCTTGTTGTGTGATGCAGACTGTTGCAGGTGCCAAGAAAGGCGTTCATATGTGATTACACCAAGCTTCTGCACATGCTCTGACTGATAACGCTTCATAATAAGGCCATAATCACACACATTTCTCAGAGGTAACATCACGCTCATACAGGAAGTTGTCAGTTACTTATTCAGCTGTTTGGTGATGGGTAGGAAGTGCACAGTGCTTTAATTAGAGCTTGTCAGCTTCAAATGGCTGTCTGATTGGTTGGAAAGAGGTTAATGAGAGATGAGTTTAAATCAGATTAGGTAAAAGGGTCTAAAACTAGTTTAAATAAAAAACATTAAGTGGTGAATCTTTAGAAACAAGTATAACAGAAACACTTTTACAGTCAACAATAGCACTGCTGTTTTAAATCAATGAGCAAAGCGTGTTGAACTAAAGGTAACCATAGCAACAGTACTTCTGCTTTAAGTTAGCAATAATATAAAATGCAACATAAATAACTTGAACAAAGGCTGAAGATTTTTCAAAAAGTCCCTTCATTTACAAATAACAACTGTCTTTTTAAACTCTAGCAACAACATTCTTTTAAACGGGCCCTATTTGGCTTTTTTGGGTTTTGCCTTTCCTGTAATGTGTTAAATAGGTTTCAGTGCATGTAAATGGTCTGCAGAGTCTAAAATGCCAAAGTTCTCTTAAGAGGGAGTTTCTTCATTTTGAAAAAGCTTTGTTTTTGGCCAAAATGATGAAACTCCCTCCCGATTTCTCTCCAATGTATTTAATTCAACACCATCTTAAAGAAGACGCTGAAACATATTTGTACTCATTGGCTTTTACAGCATCTTATTTCTTGTTTGAAGTTTGAAGATGAGTTTGTTGGGGTTTTTTCCTTCCAAACAAAGGGTCCTGATGTTGTGATTTTGGCTATAAAGCTGGTGTGGGATAGCAAGACATCGTTAACCAAACCCCCTGTCACAATATGAAGTGGGATTGTTTAGTTGTCACAATACACGTTACCAGGCACAGATATGAATGTCTTAGCTGGTGCAGCTTAAGTTCGACTTTGTCTATTGTCTGTTTCTCAACAATCGAAGCAGAGGAGGTCACTGTTTGCTATTCTGGAGGAACAAAGGCAACACATTTTTCTTCTTTACTTCAGTTGCTTAAACCTGGAATGTCGTGGTTAACCCATAGATGCACATCTCCTTTGGAATCGTCTACCATTTCAGATCCGCAAAGCTATTTCCGTTCGCATCTGTCTTCCCTATAAACCATTTTCCATCACCTAGTTTCTCATCATCACCATCACTTCAGTCACATGCTTTTATCACATGGCAATACTAATGTTGAAGTATAATGTTGAGGTATAATGTTTTTATAATTTCTATGCTATTTTTATGTTTTTGTCTTTGCTTTTGTTTGCTTTGTTCAGCCCTTTGAGGCATTTCTTGTGATTTGGGGCTATAATAAATGTTGATCTGATATCCTGGCCATGTGAGCGCCCTCTTGAGAAACAGCAGATCCAAACCACCTATCCTCTCATCCTTACTGTTTCCTGTCTCTCTACGCAGCAAAGCCCATTGATGTCCTGAAGTTGCTGGAGCTGTCTGACGACATGGAGGGCGTGTCGCTGGAGTCGGGGCTCTGCACCAGCCGGCAGGGAGGAGGGGAGACGGACCTCTCCTATAAGATCGACAGGATTCAACTGAGCGCACCCACCAATCAACTCTTCCCTGGTAATATACCTGGGTACATATGAATGTATTTAACCAATGAGAGAACGTGACCTAATGTATGCGTGTGCATCTCTTTCAGATTCTCCATTCCCGATGAACTTCTCCGTCATGACAACAGTCAGAGCTGTGAAAGGCTCTCAGGTCTTTCTCCTCTCCCTGTTCGACTCGGAGGTACGCACTATGAAACGCCACACCAGGACGTTGAAGCCAAACGTTCCCTAAAGCCGACATCATGTTTGATACCGTGGCATGTTTTCAATGTGTTCATCACAAACTGTTGATGTATTTCATTCTTTGTTGCATGTTGATGAGGAGTTAGAGAGTTTTGGCGCCAATCGGAGGGTTGGCGGTTTGACCCCTGACCCCTGCAGTCAGCATGTTTAAGTGTCCTTGGGCAATGTTGTGTGTGAATATGTGAGTCTCCCCGGCGCAGGTGACACCTTAGGTTCATCCCAAAACATGATTTGGCCTCCTCTCTTCCCTCACTTTTCATTTTATTTCATTTTTATTTGTCCCGCTTATGGTACGCAAAACCAAATGTACAATAATTGCCAAGAAAACCTGACTCTACCAAAACACCATTGAGCGAAAAGTAGCAGGGAGAAGAATACAATGTTATGTGACCTGCCCCTTTCTAAAAAAAACAAAATAAATACAAATAGATGGTCTGCCCTTCATGATATTTTTTTTTCACAGCCAAACATAACAGTATCTTAGGAGACTAAGAGAAACACAAAAAAAAAAACGTATTTCCCACTTGACAGTTAACGGAAAGAAACAAAACAACAAAAAACAACAACACTTGCCTCTCTTCCTCAAGTCTTAGCACTCGTGTTTCCTCCTCCCTGTCTCCTCTGGTAGCTTCCTCCCTCCTCTCTCCTAGAGCAATTGGGATGCCCTTTATCGTGGCTTGTGTTGATCGATTTCCGGCTCAAGTGATCAAGGAGAGAGGAGGAGTCGAGGAGTCGAGGAGTCGAGGAGTCGAGGAGGGACATTGGGATAAACCTCTCGTGTGGCTGCCTCTGTATGAATGTTTGTGAATGGGTAAATGCTGACTTGCAAAAGTAAAAGTGCTTTCAGGGTTTGCAAAGACTCCAAAAGTGCTATATAAATGCAGTCCATTCACCATTTACTTTAATGAGATAATTCATCGTGTCCAGCGTACTAACACAGGCTAGACTGACAATCCTTTCCAACCATGCGCTCAGCAAGATTGGATCAGCATCACAGGTTGTCCGTTAAATGGAAATATGTTTTGCAAGTCCTGCAAAATGTTCTTGAAGATTTGCCAAAAAACGTGTAAATCCGCTGAATCTTGATTGGGGGTGTACATTTACATAGTTTTTGTATTTATTTAAGAAGTGACAATGCACATTAATTAACATGAGCACTTCATCATGTAAATGTGCCCGATTTAGCCATCGAGGCTCATTCTCATCTGCAGTCCCTGACAAATTGATGGCATTTAAATCACAGAAAAAACTCACAATTAAAACACAATATTACATTTTATTTGAATATATTATGTCAATGCAATACCTCTTTTACAATGAGATATCAAGTATATTCCAAATATGAAGAACCTAAGGACAGTAGCTGGAAGTTGTTGATAGCATTCTTTTAATTTTGCATAAAAACAACATCTTTCTTTTTGTCTCTCAGGGCACACAGCAGCTGGGTTTGGAGATCGGCCGTTCTCCCGTCTTCCTGTATGAGAACCATGAGGGTCAGCCCCCCCCAGAGCTCTACCCCACCTTCAGAAAGATCAACCTGGCTGATGGCAAGTGGGTAACTACACACGCATGCATCCATTCACACACTTTTAGCCTTCGATTTTGACTTAAACTTCAAACACAAGACAGGATTACAAAAGACCCCCGTCACCCCAGCAACACACGGTTCTGTCTCTGCCCAGAGGGGACATTTACATTGTAACAGCAGAAAAGAGCCAAAGCTTAATGTTACCTAAGAAGCATGCATACAGGAGTATTAAAGATAAACAAATTATAATAAAAAAAGTTACACAATTTACGAAATACACATCCTGTGACAGTTTTTGTAATTCTTTATTTATTTGGGATTATATTAAAAATGCAGTTTTGCAAATCATAAATGTTTAGAGACCCGAAAATGACAAATTAAATACCGAACAAAACTAGTAAAATAAGAAAACGAAAAAATACACAGGGGTTGTTTGAAATGACAATATCTACACATGTACACATGTATCTACTTAAACACACACACACACACATATATATTTATATACATAAATGCAAGCACATACACTACATATATACATGAATATATGTATAATATATGTAACAGTTCTGAGGATTTAGCAGCCGGGTATATATTGCACAGTTATTAACGGCATATATATATATTGCACATATTACACATATTGCACATAGTTGGTTGGTATTTAACAGCAAGGGCTGTTATAGTCTACTGTTGTTGTGTGTGTGTGTGTGTGTGTGTGTGTGTGTGTGTGTGTGTGTGTGTGTGTGTGTGTGTGTGTGTGTGTGTGCGTGCGTGTGTGCGTGTGTGTGTGGGGGTATGTGGGGGTCTACTAGGGGCCGTGGTGGTTATATAGTTTGACCGCTGCAGGAAGGAAGGACTGAATCCACCAGACTCCAGGACAGTTTCATCCCACAGGCCATAAGACTGTTCAACACCTGTACTTTTGAAAGAACATCCATAACATTCAACTGTTTTGCAACTTGTCAATATGATCTAATATATCATATTCCAATTACTTGCATATAGACTCTCCTTGCACTATTCTATTCTATTTGTATTCACTATTTTAACTATTTTATCTGTTGTATTGTGTTGCACTGTTGGAGGAGCCTGTCACCTAAGATATGAATTGTTACGTCTACACTGTAGCTATGTGCACATGGCAATAAAAGCCTTGAATCTTAGTCTCTGCTAAAAAAGATGGAAAATACGTTGAATTTCTTCTCCAGGTGGCACCGAGTGGCCTACAGTGTGGAGGGCGAGTCAGTGACTCTGTACCTGGACTGCGTCAGACTCGACACCCTGGAGCTGCTCAGAGGTCACGACTCCCACGTCAGCACCGAGGGGGTCACTGTGTTCGGCACACGCCTGCTGGACGAGGAAGTATTCGAGGTGTGTGCATATGTATATGTGTTTTATGTAAGAAGACATAGAGGGCAAACAATGGAGGTGATACTGTCTTCATTGTTTGGTTGAAACTTTAGGAAACTTTAGGAAAAACTGACAAAAAAACTTGGCAAAAGATACAAAGAATGATAACACACAATAAGCTCTCTTTGTTTGGTAAGTAAGCGTCTCTGCTTGTAGCGGCTTGTTTAATTTGTCCATCAAATGAATAAGGCTTGTCTCCTTTACTGCCCTCCAGTGGCGGTGAGGATGTACTGCATATTTACCTCTGCTACAAATCATGACCTTATAATGCTGCAGATTATTGAGTAAATGTATGCAGAGGTCAAATATATGGCAGATCATTTGTCTTGTAGATGCCCTACACTATGTGTTCTTCTCCTGGTTCATCAGGTACCTGCAGGTTTCTTGCTTTTGAGTTTGTTTCTTCTTGGTTGAATGCACTTATTGTAACTCTAAATGAGATGTAATGTAATGTCCTTCATCCTGCAGTCCTGCTACAGCTCACAAAATGCAGCACATTATTCACAATGCGCTCTGGAAAAGGCTCTCCAAATCTTTAGCTGTGTTAAACCTTATCTGACTTTTATGAGCTTTGTTTTTATTGTGTCCTCAGCAGTGTGAGGGCATTTTGTCAGGACCCAAGTGTGAACCTCGGCCTGTGTTTTGAGTGCAATGTTAGGTGGTCCATCTGTTTAACTGAACAAACCTTCAGCTCATGTTTGGCCTGGACTCTCTTACATGTGTGTGGATTTGAAAGACCGTCTGCTGCCTCTCTGTTATGGCTCCACTTGAGGCTGAAGCTCTGGTGAAGATTAACTGCAGAGCGATGATAAAAGCGGCCCGTTAAGTCGCTTTGATCTGACCAAATGAACACATACAGTCGGAGATAAAGACCCGGCAGACAGATGTTTTTGACATGTCAGCAATTTAATTAATGGTCAATGAAGAGCGGTTACAAATTCTGCAATCCTGATATGCTTTCACTATTAAGGATTAAATGGTGGATCGTGTTAGAAATACAATCACAATAAGTTAAACTTGGTGAATGTTGCCCTTAATAAAAAGAATTATATAAATATATCCTCACAAGGTTTACTTGACAAAGCCTTCTGGCTCGTTATCAAGGTAGAAAAGTAAAATGTATCCCTTTTTGTTTGCATAGGGACTTATAATTACTTGATTCATGTTTACGTCATTTTAGTTTGTTTATTTTTCACTATAAAGGATGCACTTTAACAAATGATGTTTCCTATCCAGTAGTGGAAGTAACTTAGTTAATATACTCGACTACTTTAAAAAGTACCTTTATTTAACCAGATGAAAACATTGAGACAAAATCTCATTTACAATGCTGACCTGGCCAAGAAGGCAGCAACGTTACACATTCTTACACATAACACAGACATATAAAATACAGAAAGCACAACTAAGTAAACTTAAAGACGAAAAGCAGTCACTACATTGTGCACATTTGGGACAGTAAGGTACTCATTACTGCAAGAGCAGCTGGTGATAAGGACCTCAGACAACTTCAATTTAAAACCGGCTATAGGGACATGTGCCATCAGTTTGAGGCGTGTGATTGAAGGTCATTCCAAGAAAAACTCCTTTCTCTAGCCTCAGTCCGCACAGCAGGAACCTGGACCCGTATCCAGGCACTGGATCTGAGGTTGTAACAGTCACAAACTGGAGCAAATCTGGCACAAATGTACAGTGGAAGCTTACCATACTGTAGCTTAAAGTGGACCTATCATGCTATTTTAGGCAGTAATAGGTCTCAGATATATATAAAAATATAAAACATGTCTATAGAAGTGTTTTTTGCTCAAATACAAACAGATCACCCCATTCTAGCCATGCCTCATATCCCTCTATTTCACTTCTGTTTCAAAGGCTGATTTTGGGTATAAAGCTGTAAAAAAAAAGGGATAAAAGTTGATTTAAATAAAAAGGAGGGGGCTTGAGTTATATGCGGAGACCCGGCAGCTACTGTATAAATAAACTAAAATACTGCCGTGATGAACGCCTATGTCATGGATTATCAAGGATTATGTCTGAAACAGTATGGAGCCTCAAATGGCTTCTCTCTTGCCGGTTATACACAAGGGGGGGGGGGGGGTTGGGGGGAAGTTCCTTTTGATTTCCTGCATCTTCAACACACATGGCTCTCCAGTACAGGTTAGCTCGTGAGTGTTAGCGATGCTAATGTAAAATCCGACCATTATAACGTCCAAAAACAGTCGGGCCCATTGGTTTCGATAGCAACGTGTCTGATAGGGCCCGTGGTCACATTTAAGATATTACGTCATATTCGAAAACCCGGCAAATCTGGGATCAGCTCCCGTTGTAGCCCGTTTTTAGAGATTGGGTACCGGGGAAATAGAGAGAGGGTTTTATTTTCTGACGCTGCGTGGAGGTTCCCCTGACACACCGGGGACACATCTTTATGTACGAAAAGACATCAAAAAGTGCATTTTGCATGATTAGGTTCCCTTTAAATGAAAAATTTATAGGTACTTTTGGCCTGCACCCGAGTATTTATCCAGTTTATTGTATCTTTATACTTCTACACGTTTTGTTGTTGTGCTATTAGTTCCACTAACATTTATTTGACTGATGTTATCTACTTTTACTTTATACTTGAAACTTTAAAAATAATGATTCTCTTTTTATATGAAACCATTCCACCTTTACACACTTTAAAGAAGATTAACTGCAGCAATTTGCTTAGATTATTTTAATTGAAAAAAGTAATTCCCGTTCAATCACGTGTTTCAATGTGAAGATTTGCTGCTTTTGTTTTAAAATATAAAAAAGGAGTTTGTTTTTTATTATAGAAATTCACATATTTGTTCAGTTTTTTGTTTGTTTTATGTTTTTGTTACGCAGGGAAGAACATCCAGCAGTGCTGCGATAGTCGATGACCCCCGAGCAGCAGAGACTTACTTCTGGATTACATCCCAGACTGCGACGCTGCGCTGCCCTAACAACAGCATCCTCTCTGAGGCCGAGGAGGTAAGCCTAATGAACCAAAAAAGAGAAACACGACCCCCTTTAAAGGCTTCAACTCTACCCCGGCCCATTCCTCACCGTAACAGACGCTGTGAGGCATCTCAGGTGTGCCATGTGTAAATCATGGCTGTCCTTGAAAGCAAAGGAGCCCTCAAGGGTTTCATTTTTCAGACGAGAAACCCAATTACAGTATTTATGACATTTCGAAGCAGATATGACAAAAATAACAACGGTTTCATGTATTTTTTGTCATATAGTTCCCACACGAGGAAATACTAGAACATAAATTAAAAAGATCACTCTGTAGGCGGGGTGTCACTCAATGACCGGGGGACAAATCCGGCCCGCGAACTTTCATTTAATGTGGCCCCACAAGAGCTTCTGAAAGAATATAATACGTTTATTATACGGTTACATGCCGCATTTACCAGAAGCACGATTGCCCATGGAAACTACATGTCCCACATGCATCTCAAATATGAATTTGTTCAGATTTGCCTTTTTTGCTTCAAAATTTCCTTGTGAATTCTCACTGAAGAGACTTCCAATTATTTGCCCTAGACTTCTGCTTTCAGATGTAGTTAATTAGAAGTTATAACCAGCTATCCCATAATATATCCAATGCAGAGGAAATAATTGTAAATAATATATAAGTTTATATTAAATATCTATATATTACCTTTTATTATAGTCTTAAAGTTACAAACCGCCCTTTGAGTCACCATAATGCTGATGTGGGCCGCGATGAAAATTGAGTTTGACACCCCTGCTTCAGGCTGTGAAGCAATTTGTTGGCATAGCTTAGTCAGATATTCAGCTTAACTCCATATAGGTATCATTATACGTTTATATTGCATGTGCCAGATGTAACAACATCAAACAAACACCATATGTTTGTGACTGAATACATTTCAAGACATTTTCTTTATTATAGAGCACGATTAAGCTTTTGCTCTGAGAAAAAATCTCAAAGTAATACGAATATGAAATTTGTTTTATTGATTGACGGTAAAGTAATTCATTTGAACGCAGTGGTGTTTCCTCTCTTACACAGACATATCTTACTTCTTGTTTTAAGTTTGACGCCCAGCTGTTTAATGTCCCTTTGCTATCGGTACGATAACCATTTAAAATAAAGCTTACAAATCCTAAAAAAGCTACTAGCCTCCAACGAGCCTCACCCTCGTTTATTTCTCTTTTTATCTTTATGTAATGAACATGGCTTTGTGGTCCAGTAGACTTTCCAGGGTCTTTTGTGCCAGTGTCCACACTCGTGGGAACCTTTAAATCCTCTTCAGCTGTTTGACGTATCATCGGCTACAGCTCAACACACTGCAGGATTTCCTGGTTTTATTGTGTTCAGTTGGTTTTATTGTTTCACCACCAGAAAAGGCACTTGCTAACGGCCAATAAATCGGAGTTTAGAACCTCCTAGATCAGGGGTGTCAAACTCAAGTACACAGTGGGCCAAAAATAAAAAACTGGGTACTATGGAGGCCGCACTGGTTCAATGTTTATTGCATGAACTTATTGAAAATGAACTTATTGCACGTATTAAACCTGGAACTAACAAAGCTTAAATGATTGCCCTTATAAAAACACATTTAAACCTTAAATAATCAAGTTGCATTCATTTCTTTGGCTCTAAATCTGCAGCTTTTCCGGAGCTAATTTCTTATGATTACATTCTCCACCAGGCAACAACAGCTTCAAAAAAAACTATTTCCCTCAAAGAACCAAACCAAACATGCCGTGTTGTCCAAGAACAAAGTGCAGAAGAAACATTGTTACATCAGTTTGCTGCCTCCTGTGATGCTATTCAGATAATTATGGCCATCTCATTCTCGGGTGCAAGTCATCAATGTTTGGGCTCAGGCTCTGAGCTGAGGAACCCTCAGGATTGAGTGGAAGGTGTGCGCTGCATATACCCGGCGGCCAGATCTAAATAGTAATAGAAATTATCCTGCGGGCGAAATTAAATCCACCACGGCCTGATTTGGCCCCCGGCCTTTGAGTTTGACACATGTGGCCTCGTGGCATCTGATAAAGCTGTATGCTCAACAGTCCTATCCTGACGAATTAAAGTAAAAAGGACTAAGCGTAGTTTACCATGTGCAGCCTTTGCCATGTTTTATTTTGAATGTACACTCCAGCTGATGGGTACTACTTCCATGAATCTGATAACTTAATAAGCTACTCTGTGTCCTCAAACTCACATTTACATAAGTTACATCATACACAATAACAGTTTAAACATTTTCTTTAAGTTAAATATAATTTTAATATATGTTTTTATTGAAGAAAGGATAACGATTTTAAATAATAAACATATATTGTTATTTTAATTATTTATTAAATATAATTGTATTTATCTTAGTTTGAAACCCAACATGACATTTATTCATACCGAAAAAAGAAGAACTGAATTAAAAAAAACATTAAATAGTTAGAAATAAATACATGGTAAGAATAATCTATTAATTAAAATGTTACAAATAATAAATAAACTGAAGTGACATTGCATAAGAGTAAATACCATTTACTAAATACATGAACAATATGGCATCTGCTCTTCAGGAGGAAAGTGTTCGAAGCTAATTAAAGTACATCTATCAAGCACTGACATTTCCATTTTAATCAGTTATATTAATCCATCAAATATTTGCAATGGTATGTAAACAACACCTAACACATGCTTACCCATTATGCACCGTCTCTGCTCTTGACCTTTCAATGGCCTTCAGGTGAGAGGAAGCCTAAGAAACATGTGCGGAGAGTTTGAGGAGTTTGACTACAGCGACCTGTATGAGGACGCTCTGTTTCCCACGGCGACAGCGGTCCTAATGCACCGAGTTACGAGGTGAGGCTTGAGCACAAAACGTTTTCTAGTCTCTATCATTTCCTCTTGTCTTTTTCTGACCCTCATTCATCTGTCCTACTGTGGACGCTTTCGCGGACGATCGTGGAGTACCGAAGACTACGACAACACAACGGAATATGAACAGGTGAACGAGTACGAGTACGAAGCGAATACGACGACCGCTACTGACACGCCGAGATGGAGCGGAAGAGATTTCTCTTAAACACCCGGGTACCGACTACAACTTATCACACACCTAGAGTTTGTGCAGTTTACGCTCTTTCATCCTGTGAGAGACATTATTGTTAACGT
>NW_011359125.1:2771255-2803723 GCF_000735185.1 Notothenia coriiceps
CCCCCATAAGATAGATGTCGTATTTTATAATTCGGACTGTTTCATGAATTGCAGATTATATATACGAAAGCCGTTACAATTGATAACAACTTTCGTGATAAAATTGACTTAATATGTAGTAATTAATATGAGAATACATACATCATCATATTCTTTTACACATATGTAACTGTCAAATTACCACCTCCATAAGTGTATAACTATCTACAGAACATTTACGTGAGAAACTCCTTGGACGCTGGGTTCAAAAGTACAGTAACGTATTGACTTGTGCCTCACACATATAACTAGTACAGTTATTTGGAACTTTAGAACTTTAGAACTTTTTCCCTACACGTTTTATCAGTAATTATGTCAAAATTAAATTTGATAAACATCTCTTATTCTCATTACTTATAGTGGAAAATATCTCTAGACGTCTATTTACAAATCAGAAGAGGTTCGTGGTTGAAGTTGTATAGAGAGGACTATCCAACTGTGAACTGTTAGTGGAAAGGGGATGTAAAATGAGTCCACCATTGATTTCAGACGAAATTCCCAACGAATATAAAGTGTAGTAAGTAGTCTTAGATGTTTCATTGATTTTATTTGTCCATCACCTCATTTTTATGGTCCAATTGGAGACTTACTATCACCTCATCTTTAATGTTTCAGTTGTTTACTCGACAGTTACACCATATATATTACGACGGGTAATACCTATAAGTTCGCTAAAAGTGGGAAGAATCATTAATGTACAAAATTTAAACATGTGTGGTTAAACCAAAGGATAGCGGGATTTGGAGGTCCCGACATGTGTCAAATTATGACAGTATGAGGGATTAAAACCCCTTTTTCTTTTGCAGAAAATTTTGATGTTAAGGGTCATCTCTGCACGGTTACTCTTGTACAACGCTTTGTGTTTTCGGTCGGAAATCAAAGACCCCCCCGCAGCTCAGGTCAAAAACTTACAGACCGGCACCCCAAAGGCAAGGTAAAGTTTTCTCGAACGCACGAGGCGGCATTGGAACCGCGCGACGGT
Source organism: Notothenia coriiceps (assembly GCF_000735185.1). Classification (NCBI taxonomy): domain Eukaryota; kingdom Metazoa; phylum Chordata; class Actinopteri; order Perciformes; family Nototheniidae; genus Notothenia; species Notothenia coriiceps. The sequence continues at coordinate 2,772,277 of NW_011359125.1, forward strand.
AGGTTTGTAGGTTAGGGTCTCGGAACTTCTAATTAGTGCCCCAAACAGTTTGCCTGACATCAGGGTTTGCTATCGACCCCTAATACCCCATCACATACAGAAGCCGGTAGGATTGATACTTAAAACAAAAGACCTATAGGCATAGTAATTGGGTATAGGGTTGCACGAAACGCCCGACTTTGAGGACTCGAAGTCGACTCCTAGAACCCATTAGTCAAATGGCAGATGCAGACAATCTTAATTTGCTTATTTTATTTTTGTTCCTATTAACACACCAATAGCAACTCATTTATTGTCAACAAAAATCTTTTCTATTGTTTAAATGTTCCTTTTTTTATAAATTTTTTTTATTCTATCATAAGACGGTCCGAGACTCAGGGGTAAAGAAAAAGGAGTGCCTGCCGTTTTTTCAGTCTGTAGGTGCTAATGTTATTGTTAGGTATTACACCGAACTATAACTCATATTTACAAAAAACTACCGGGTGTGTCGAAGGCAAGAGCTGGGCTGGCATAGTAAACGCAGAGTATAGGTGCGTTTTGAGGCCTGAGTCTTGAGTTACCCTTATCAAACGCATACTATCGTGCGTTTTTAGCCTGAAATCGCATAGATAACGTGCGTTTTTAAAAGGTTACACATATTCAACACAGTAAACGATTCGTCTGACTCTCTCACCCAACTTTGTCGGTATATACCACGTTATAAAGGGGGAAAGTGTAAACAATCTAGTGTAATTCCTTAATTTCACGGATGAGCAAAAAAAACCGGGACGACGGCCGACCACGCACCGAGCAGAAAAACAAACCATTGAATGCGACTACGAGTTAGAGTGGAGAAGAAGTTCAGTGACAGTTAAGAGTCTTTACACTAGGAGTGTAAGGATTTTGGAGAAGGAGGATGTAGTCACAAGAGTTTTGAAAAGACAGTCCGGGGGGAAAACCTCTTTCTTTTTTTCAGGCCCGGGGGTGTGTTTATCAGTCCGAGTACCGGCCGCGGTGTCTCCAAGATAAAACCCCCACGACACCCCATCTGAACTGCGAAAGTATCTCCCACCGAGTTTGTAAATCCCAAAGGGTAATTACAGACCAGGTCGATGTCACCTTACAAGATGACGTTGTTAGGGGTGTTGTGTGTGCTGTGTCACATGGGGCGTGACAACGGTTACTTTCCGAGCTATTGAGTCGTAGTGCCGTATTATCCACATTCGTCCATTTCACAATAAAAATAATCCACCCACCACCCTGGAGTGTTTATCCCCGAGTCCCCCGTTCGAGGGGACCCTTCTAAAAATTTATAACTTCAATTTTCGTAGTTAGAACCACGTGAAACTCTCGTTGTACTTCTCTAGATACCTATGTAGAGAGTGTGGTAAACTTTGTCTTGACCATTTGTCTAAATGAAAAAGAAATACCTAATAAAATTTTTAGTTAGGGAAAAATTGCAATAAGCAAAAAATTAACAGTATTCATAAAGTTATGAGACAAAAATTTAATAAGAGAATAAAAAAATATTGATTATTACTAGTATATTTGCACTCCCGTAGCCTTATTACCAAATGTAATTACACTGGTTTTGCAAACTTCTGGGTGACTCTATTGTGACTCTCAGGAAATCGATGACCAGAGAGTAAGACTGTCCTCTCCTGAGAGGAGGTGAAACAACAAACTTGTTTTGAGGAATATAGGCATCGCATCGAGCGATCGTGGTCTTCGATTGTTGTTGCTAGAGGCCATGGCCACCGCGAGATGAGCGCGTGCGTGGTTTTACCGAGCAAGGTGGTGTGTGTGTCTCGGTCTTGAAATTACTTGTTCGTGCGTGCTCTCGGGTCCTGCCTTCCACCCTCGCACCATCGTGACTCACGCGCGGGCCGGTTAATCAAGCTTAGTATTAAAAAATTTTGTAAAAAAAAAAAAAAATACAAAAAAAAAAAAATATTGGTAAAAAGGGAGGACAGAGGAGCGCGGGGGGACAGTTACGGAGACGGGGGGACCCCCCGCGCGGGGTTGAAACTCTTGGTGACGGAGATGTAGTAGTAGTTTACCAATAGAGAAGGTTTTATTAAACGTTCCGGAACTCGTCTCTTAGCAAACCGTTAGGAACTAGTCAACACTATTCCTGGGTTTGACCGCCTTTGAAATAAATAACACAGGCGGGGGTTTAAACGGACCACCCTATGCGCACTAAAAAAAAAAAACTAACCAAGGGCGTTCTGTATTACCCCTTACACTCTCGTCTGTCCACACCCGAGCGAAGTAACTAGGTGTTACACCGTTGGAACACGCCCTTACCGTCCCGTCTTTTGTCTGTGTGGTGTGTTAGCCTGAATTGCCCGCCGTTTTGCGTTTTAGGGTATACTAATATATTAATTTTTTATAGATATTGTGTTATATTACTCTTTGCAACACGTCAGTCCTCCCACAAAGTAGCTGGGTGTCCACGAGACTACTTTAACATGGTGTAAGAGAAAACGACATGTGCCCCTGTCACTCCATCGTCAGTGTTTTCGTGGCATCGGGATCTGTATACAAATATCAAAATATAGATTTCTTATTTGAAAGAAGACCTTAATCTAAAGTATTATTTAATGTGTTAATAAAGATTAATTCGTTTTCTGTTTTGCACATCCTCATATTAATATCTTTGTACATCCAGCACTAAACTGTTTTATTGTAGAGATCACTTACATTATCTTCTTGATTTTTTATATTCTCTATTTCTATCATTGACCTTCTACTTTCCCCCTATGAAAGTATGTAGGCCTACTCTTAATATTTTGTTCATCAAATAACATTATTCAACAAAAATAATTCAATAACGTGCTTTAACCACTAGGCGGTACACACAGCATACTAATAATAACTTTGTATTATTAGTGTAGGACACTTATGTATGTATAACATCTGAAGATGTGTAGTTTTATTCATGTTTTTACATAATTTTACAGGATATTGCTATACTATTTCTCATGTTTTACTTCTAACATTAATATCTGGTTTGTAAAACATCACAGACAGAAAGGTATATCCGTCATTTAATGGTAAGCTATTGAAATTGTGATTCCAAAGATGTGTCTCCCATCACCCAAATCCCCTGACTATTCTCTCAACTCAGTAATTACATTCTTATATTCAAAGAAAATCAGTAATATCTTTAAAAACTACAAGTCCTTTTCTATCAGCTGTGCACCATTATGGTGTAAATATAACCTATCTACCAATTGGATCAAATATAAAAGTCAGCCGAATTAAGGTTGATACTGCAAGGAGACGTATTGTGTGAAAATAAATGGAAGATGTTGTTTAATTACTGATATATTTATGGTCCACGTCACGTATTCAGTTTCCGTGGCTGTTCTTCCTGTTTGTCTAGAAGTCTTCTCATCAGGGCTCTATAAATAAAAAACTACGGCAGATGTGTAATATGTAATGCAGCCGAACCGTGTATTATAAAGTATATTTTGAAGTATTAAAATAACGTGTTTATAGCAGAAAGTTCAATAAGGCGTATTTTTCATATATTCCTGAAACAATGTCCCATTTTTAGTAAAAGTAGATTAGCGCAATAGTCTTTTTCTTCCACTTTTATGTGTAATCAAAAGGGTGGGTTTTTTGGCTATTTGTGGGTAGGTATAATACAAGTGACCTGTGACATTCTGGTGAACTGCAGAATAAGATGTGTGTGCGTGAAAGATGTTTGGGGCTATTGCAGCAGCTAGATGTGATTATTGCTGAACCATATCTGTGTTGGTGCTTTATTTGATTTCTCTGTTTTTATTCTTTCATGTGTGGTCACTAAATTGCTAACATTGTGGATAAATTAGCTTAAACATGTTGTATTACTCTGTATGAAGAAGGAGCAGTTGTGGATGACAGGAGACATTCTTCTTAAGATTTTGTCAAATATCAGGGAAATCTACTTGTCTTAAATAGATTGTGTGTGTTTAATTACTTTGTATCAATAATAGCGGTTTGTGAAAGAGAAGCTGGACATATGATAAGTGGAGATGTGAGGAAGGGGATTTCCTTATTTGGACACAACTTGTCAGAACATCTGGAGGGCTGCAGGGTAAAAATGATTGTGCTTTCTCTATATATGTTTATGTAAAGTTCTAACTATTTCACTGCTTGAGAGCAGAGGTAATGTGTTCCTCGTTATTATTGATATGAAGGTAATTTACATGTATTACGTATATTTAGCCAACTATAACAACTATATCTTAAAACATATTTTTAACTTGTGTGTAGTAACCTGAGGGGGGTAAGGGGGCCACAGACAGGGAATGTGTGTGTGCTGGTTGCAAGATGTAAGATAAGATAAACACACTTGTTATTCGGAGCCGGTTCGTGCCGGACACCGAAGGTATCTGTTCATCAAACTGAAGAGACTTTTGTTTCCGGGTTTCTTCGGCTGCGTCGCGCTGATTGACACGCCATCGTGTTTGCCTCTACCAATGGATGACCCCTCGGGGGGAGCATCCACACAATGCCTCTTGTGGCTTTTTGTATGAAAGTCTGTGTTTTTCTTTGGTTCGGCCTCTTTTTCCTTCAGGCTGACCAGACAGTAGGACAGGAGAAAGAGCAGGAAGTGCTTCCTTTGGATTGTATTGTTACCTGTTATCATTAAAGCAGATTATTGTTTAACTTGTATCCTGGTGTTTCTTAATCCCTTTTTTTATGATTTTACCCAGCTCACCAAACGACACGCGGAGCTGAGGTGGGTGTTAGAACCCTCTGACTCCAACAATTAACAGCCCATTACCCAATAAATTACTTTTGTATTGAATGTTTCCACTCGTTTGATTACCTCCAGTGGCGTCATATAAGGCACCCTATTATGCTTTTTGGGGTTTCCCCTCTACTGTAGTGTGTTATATAGGTTTGTGTGCATGTAAATGGTCTGCAAAGGCTACATTCCAATAGTTCATGCCATAGGGAGTTTCTCTTCATCCTTCATCCTTTATTCACAATTGATGCTAAAGGTTTTTGTCACTTAAAAAATATCTAACAAAAGTAACACAACAAAGGATGCATGTGTTTTTCCTTGGTCAAACAAAAAAAGTCAAATTCTGAACACCGCAGACCTGTATTGCTTAGATTCACGTTTGCATTGGACGATTCCATAGAACATAAAGATACTTTTTTTACAAATGCATATGAATAGAAAATTTGCTAAGCAGTGGGTAACATTATTTTTCATAGTTGCCTGCGGACAGTGTAGGAATTAAAAACATATCTTCCTTTAGGACTTTTTATTTTGCAGTTGGGGATCAGCATCCACCACCAACGCAGAACTCATGTTCATGTGGTGAGACACGCTTTGGTTCCAGGCTCATTGGCATGACATATGGCAGCGCATAATGAATCTATCTTCCTCTTTCCATCCAGACCTAACAGCTCGGAATCTCCAAATAACGACAACCGAGGAAGATTTCTGTCATTATTTTCAGTAAACAAACTGATTTTGTTCATTGCTCAACCTTCCTGTCTTCTCAATAGCACCACTGTAGTATCTTGGTAACACACACATCGTCATCACCAGCACTCCCTAGGGTCTATTTAAAAGGCCTGGTGTGACAGCATGTCTTAACAGATAACAGCAAGACGGTCTTTTAATCACATATTTAGACGACAGATATGTAATACCTATTCAGCTTCATACTTAATGTAATTAGAGTTCTTTGGAGCACCAGTCAGCGAGAACACCAGCTAAATATGCATTAAAATAATTACTATGAAACCAATGTGTTCATTTGCCAACAGATTTGTCTGTGCCGTGATATCTGCGTCATAAGTAAATCATTTAGGAGGAAAACAAATCAGTGTGATGACCTGTTGCATTTCACCATAACTACAATGAGCAGTGGAAGGCCAATTTTAGTAAGGAAACTCATTATCAGCATCAGCTCAGAGAGGAGGGGAGTGAGAATGCAAAGCAGGAAAGGTAAACAGAATAAAAAAGAGCCACCAGCTTTAAAATTGGCATCTTTGACATTTCACAAATTAAATTCCCTCCGGATCAACAGGCACTCCTAATAAAAAAACCCTGATGTCAAAATATATTCACTTTTAATCAGTGTCAACACGGGAAGCAGATCCAGTTACATGTGGATAAGTTGAAAATGACTTGATAGGGAGTGAAACAAATAGTTTCCATTAATCATGCTACAGTCTAGCATTGCCAGTGTCCATTTTTTCAATTGATATACCAATGAGAAAAGAGTGCATGCCATCACCATTAGCCACATCTTTTTTCTGAGCGCTCCGCCCTCTTTTTGCGGCCGCTCCGAGCGCATAGATTTGAAAATATATATGACGATTTCAGTGTAGAAATTGGATAATAGGATTGTTTTTGGGCGTATATGTCGAACGGAAACTGTCATTTCCAAGACCCGAAAAGCCTGTTTGTTGGAGCAGATTGGCCAGGTAGTTTGGGACCTCTATGTAAATATACTGATCCTCCTCATCACTGTATGGCTGTCAGACTGAGCAGTAAACAAATATATAGTAGCACTGTTAGGGAATATTTCTGTCTTTACTCCTAGATATTTAACCTTTCTGCCTGTTGACGTTTATCACCACTCCTTTAAATATCTAGGAGTAAAGACAGAAATATTCCCTAACAGTGCTACTATATATTTGTTTACTGCTCNTCCTTCCGTCCGTCGAAACTTACTGTAAGAAGGACCGTGCACAAAAGGAACAACTTATCATCACTCATCCCCACGGTGGCTTACCCTTCCCAAGAACCGGCTTCTGGCCTATGGCTTTTCCTTTGTCAAACCGGCTTTGGCTTACAGCCTTTTACTAAATGGCATTATCTTTATATATATGATGATATGATAAATCCCGGCCCTGCGCTAAATTTTTTAATTAGATTAATTAATGTGTCCGAAACCATTATTAAGTTAGCGGTATTAGCGTAACAAATTAGCGTATAATTTCATAAACCTAGACTCTTGTCACTCTTCGTTAAAAAAGTGTAACAACTAAAATCATATAAATGTAACTTATTACTGACATATGTATATCGAATTCGTAGTTTGTAACAAACAAGAACAAAAGTATCCGTATGTATGGTTTCTGGTATGTCTTTTCACTGTAGGAAAACGGTATTTCACATCGTTAGTCGTATAAAACCCTTATGGTCATGGAAAGTCTCTAAGTCCATCAGGATATCCATCCCATCTGGAAGAACATGTTGATGATATTGTGAACACAAAAAACTTCATAATTGTGGTTATGAAGTTGCATGTAAGTGTCTTGTAACCTTTGTGGACTGATAATCTTTGTAGAGAGACAGACGAGTCTCCGGTAGTTGTCTGAAACAACTAAATGTGTTTCAACTAAATTTTGTTACGATGTAAGTTAAAGTAGGTTGACGAAGTTGATTGAACCGTTTTGTTATTTGTCGAACGTGTGCGATTTCACGGTCAACGGGTTTGGCGATTCATTTAATGCAAGTGGTATTTCACAGTGGTAAATTTTATTGTTATTATAAGAAAGTGTATAGGGGACCTACTGTTTTCTGCTTGGGTTAGAGAGACGACGTTATCGGTACCACACGGGTTGCGCCTTAACCCACACCCCGCGGCCACTCAAGGCTCAGCCCGATCTGCAGGCTGCGAATCGAAGATGCGATCGACGATCATACAAACGTAACTCCACTAGAACTGCCGAACTACGGACGACCGCTGCCACTATACGATTAAGGAAAACGTAATTAAACGTTTGTTGACACCGAATAGCTGAGAAGGAGGACAGAGCAACTTGCGTTTACAAGGGTAGGTGGGGGCCCCGTTGTTAACACACAACAAACGAAGTAAGCAAAACAAAACTGATCCCACAGCCACAGCGACCCACAGTCAATAGACACATGAAACTCAACAGAACAACAAACCACCACACAGAACAAGCAAAAAGACCACGCGGGGTCGCTATAGGCTGGAGTGAGCTAACCACACCCACACTCTTTGCCAAACACGCAACACAGCAATACACACATACACACCGCTAATTTCATTTAACAGACCACAACATATCCGCAGACTAACAAACAATTATTTCATTACTTGCGCAAGGCGGTCAGCGGGCCCGAGGTCTAGATGATGGATACAACTTGCATATGGTAACAAACTGGTCTACAAGCAAGTACGACGGCGAATACCTGTTTCTGTAACTAATACCGTTTGTTGATGAATTTTATTATTAGATGACCCTAATACCCCAGGTAATTTTGTAGAATAAGCTCGTAGGACGCGAACTTACGCGTCAGGGTCATGGTGGCAGTAGGTTCAGTTCACGTAAACGAGAAACAAGACAACCCTTGATTGCACTGTGGTGCGTTCACGTGAGCAGCGTCGGCGGTTCTCGGCGGTCCCACGGAAATTTTCGCACCGTTATTTGTAGACGCGGTCATCCGGATGTTGATTTTAGTCCACATCATTTATTTCTGACATCTTTGTCGGTGGAAGTTGTTGTTGTTTACGTGGAGTAGTGCTACGGTACAGTCAATGTTTCTAGCACTCGCTTGACTATTTTCTTTTTCTTTTTTTGTTTCAAATTTTTTTTCAAAACATTTTTTTTTTTTTTTTTTTTTTAATAGTGTACTTAACATTGATAAATGTTTACTTAATGTTCACTAAAGATTCTTAGACATTTATTCCGACGCAGGGGGCGGGGGTTATTTCGTTTCCAATCACATTTGTACACTCTTTCTATGTATCTTTCACTTTTGACTCTATGTTTAGGTGTTTAGCTTATGTTCTTTACTGTCTACAGTTCTCGACGTTCTATTCCACCAAAGACAGGAGTACGTCCTTTATACGCTACCTTTTGCTTTCATGCTCTCCCTTTCGTGACCCCGGGATCTCTGAACTGCCTGGTCTTTTTAATGTTTAATGTCAACCATTTGTGCAGATAGCATGAAGTAGAAAAGATTGGCGATCGCCGATGCTAGCGTTAGCATTTCTCCCCCGGGCTTAAATTGTGTATTATAGAATGATCACACCGGTGACAGTACTCTTCAAAGGGTTCACGAAATATGACTACTACTCTTACTGTTTAACATTTTGGTTTACTTAATGTTACTTCATATTAAGGCTAATAAAAATGACAAGGCCGGATAAATAAAATATAAATAAAAAAGCTTTCTTTCTCTGATGCTGCCTATAGTGTTTGTTTTACTATGCTTTATAGCCTGGTATGGACTTCAGTTATCCAGTGTTCATGATCAGTTGTGCAAAACATTTTTGCTTTATTCCCATGTCTGTTGCATATAATTAGTGGATGAATGTATGTGTTCTGTTGATAGGTTAAAGACTTTCTACTGTTCTCAACAGTTTTCACTTTAATTGGATAGTCCTAACACAAACGCTTAGTGGAGAATGCCTACTAAAAGTATCCTGATAGTCAATTCTAGATTAGTTGATGATCAACAGATAAGCAACTTTAGAGTTTAGTTGACTATCTGTTGATCATCAACTAATGCTGAATGTAATCTTGAGTTGACATCTTGACTCTCAACAGATAGTTGACATGACCCTGTTGACTTTCAACTGACAGATTGATTTTGAGTAGTTGATTGTCAATTTTGAAGATGTTGACACAATCTACAGATAGTAAGGTCGAATATTGGCTAATACGCTGTTGACATGCTACTAAATGTCAACTGATGACTTATAGAGTGTTAACTATGGACTATCAAATAAGTGTTACCATGTTTTTTTCTATTAGACATGTCACAGAGTAGATGAACAAAATACAAATATGGACCTGAAAGTTAGCATAATATATCTTCTTTAAAATGTGCTTGACAATTCAATGAAAACACGACTATTGACATCCAATGCTACCTGGACATAGCAAGATTACCTTATTAACCTAATAAGTGTGATAGCCCGCTCTTGCCCAGATGAGGCCGGTTTCGCTTAATAACTGTTGCTATTTTACTTCTCGCATGGAGTTTATGTTGAAAAACTTTAAGCACACAACATTTCTATTTGAAACAATGTGTCTTTGGTATCACACAGGCTTCGTATGTTTACCTTCGCCTACAGAATCATGCACATATCAAACTTCTTTGTAAACAGATAAATCCAAAGCTTAATATAAACTATGCCGATACACAGTACTAGATACATTACAAGCTATAATTTGATAATCACTGTCAATTGCCTTGCACATAAATCATGTCCTATGTGTGCGATTGGCTGTGTTTGGCCTTTCAAAAAGTCTCCCAGTGTGACCCTTAGCCATTTCTTCTCAGCTTTTCACACAGTCCATCTCCTCCTCTCACTTTCACCTCACCATCCTACTCCGATGGCCTCTCACTTTTTAAATGTCTCCACTCTTTCTCGCTTTCTGAGTCACTGAACTCTTTGACAATTTCTCCTTACCGCTGTCCTCTGTGGCCTTGCTCTGGTCACACTTCACTGACACACTCATCTCTTTGGCTTGACCTTATTCAGGACGAGAGACGCTAACTGAAGGATTCTCCTGGAACTCTGGAAAAAAAAAAACACAAAGACAACGAAATCGTTTTCATACTGTTCACTTTTAGAAACTAGTTGTTATGAACTCAGACACTTAGGAGATAGGACCCAATTGCACGACCCGGGAGACAGAGGTAAAGTATTTGTAAGATACTTTATTTTTCCAAGAACAGCAAAAAATGATCAACAAAAAATGGTCTCTACAAAAATGGAGAACAAAATGAAAACGCTTACGAAGTGAGGATCAAAACTTTCAAAAGAGCACATAGAGAGCATAGACCTGACTGTGGCAAAAGACAAGAGAAAGGATCTGACCATGGCAATAGACAAAAACGAACTGACAAAGAACACTGGGGAACAGGGGAATTTAAACACAAGACAATCAGACACAGGTGGGAACAATCAGGGGCGGGGCTGACGCTGATGAGCACAGGAGACACAGAAGGGGTGACAGGTGAACACAATCAGGGCCGGGGCTGACGCTGATGAGTCTGGAATGACAGGGAAACGCTGAGTGACAAAACAGGAAGTGGAAGACAATACAACCAAAAAACAACATAAATCTCAACATTTCTGTCGGTGCACAACACTAGTGCAGAGGTGGATATATATCCATAGGCTCCACTGTCCTAATCTCAGTATTTCCATGGTTCCAGTGTTCCCATTGTGCCTATTTTTGGCAGAAAGGCGCTGGCAGGGTGCTAAGAGAGCCTCTTCCTAGCGTTTCATCATCAAAGCGCTCCCAGCTCTTTTACATCTTTTGACTACGATGTTGACTACGATGTTTCGACAATCTATCACCGCTGTTATAAGATGGACAATGCACAAAAAACCTACGCATCATACTACAGGAAACACCTGAAACCTGCGGCCCACATGGCTAAAACAAATGGCATTGTGATATCTGGAAAAAGTACAGTGCGAAAGTAGAACACAAAGCCAACAACAATTAAATAGTTCTGATGGATATATTGTGTAATCACTTAGTTTACAACTTTGATAAAAACATCAGTGCTGTAATAAAGTAGCCAGTGTATTAAAAACAAGTCAAACATGACCATATCACCCCTCTGTCAACCTTAATTACAAACAGATCCCTTTTACCTGATGTAGTTAGGATCTATATTCTTGTTGCAAAGATGCTGACTCACACTTGTACTGTAGGTATCCCGGTGACAACAAATCTATTTGTTAAATCACTTTAGGAAACAACAAACTAATGTCGCCACAGTGGTAGTAGTAGGCTAACATCATGTAAACAAGGAGAACTGGATGCTGCATTAGGCTAATTGACAGTTAAATCTAAGGCATGCAGCGCTGCTAGCAATATGCCAAGTAGCAGACAGCAAAACAAAAGGAGAGATGTTTACAATTGTGTTACAATGAGCCATGCCAGGGAGAAAGGTACAAATTAATAGTTACAAAATGAAATCTTGCTTCAGATGCATGTTTACCTCTGGTTAAATGCATATTAAATGAAGGGTGTAACCTAAAAAATAAAAGCAAATACCATTTTAAAACCATGCTGAGGTGCAGGGGGGCATGTTGTAATCACAACATGCTGGAACATAAGTTAAAAGTCTTTCAGAATTTATATAACATGGAAGCAACCTTATTTTGCATGTAAGCGAGGAAGAGAATTTGCATGAGATATGAATAACTTATGAGGGCACAACACAAGTTTTTCAGTACTGAAGGCACCAATCAAAATTAATTATTTCTATTGTTAATTTTGTATTGTCTCAACACATGACTTAGAAAATGCATTAGTCACTTAACATCCCTTAAATGTTTTATGGCAAGCTGCTTGGGAGAGAAGAATATATACACTATGGTTGCAAAAGAGAAAACAACAAAATTGACCCACATGATGCACGCAGTTGTCACACAGAGGAAGACCTTTGGTAACATATTGACATTGAAGTGTCAGAATTCAGTATTTACTGTGAGTTATATATAATATCACATTTTTACAGAACTTTATTTAAAAAATGCACAACATTTTTGGGAAGACTGAATTGAAGATTTAACAATTGCAATCTAGTGTATTCTTTTGACGTCATCCATCACATCTGACTGATTCTCATAGGGAAGTTACTATTAATTTCCCAACAATGATGTTCAGAATGGATGAATGGAAACATTATGTCTCATTCCAAAAGAAAATAGCAGCCCTCATCCAAAAAGAATAGGGTGGATATGGGCCTTAGAGCCCATGTTTTATTTTTCTATATATTTCTCAGTCTTGCGCATAACCATCTAACTGTGTGTGACAGGCCCCATGCATATTAAAGACATTCATTTCAGTGTCAAGCCATGATGATGATTTGTCTGAAAATATGCTCAATTAGCTATTAATCCTTTACCTTCACGCAATTAGCATTCATTGTGGTGGAGGGGGAGGTGGGTGCCTGATTATAACAGTTTGGTTCCAGAGGTACTGGAGGTTTTCAATCTGATCAATAATACAGGCCTTAATGAGGCGCAACCTTTCCCCAGCTGGGAGGATTTCATCCAAAATTCATTAATTTCCTGTTTTATTAATCTGGAACCACAAGCTGAGATGTTCAAAGCTGCAGGAAGGCCAGAATCTGTGGTGCAGGCAAAGAGGGCAAGAAAGTGAGCGGGAAAGGGACAGAGGAATTATGTATGTTTACCGACACTCCAACAGGAGTCCTACCATCCTGTTCTTCAAAGTTATCGGGAAAGTCACTAAACTCTCAAAGCTTAAACATAAAGCTGCCTTAAAGCGATCACTTTATTTTATTTCACTAAATAATAATTGTGTCCAAACAAACTAGGAAAGGAATATTTTCATGATATCTATGAAAGAAATGCCAGTATTTAAATACATTTTAGCTTTAATTAATGAGTATTTATTGAGTGTTTTGTCTTCTTTTATAATTAGACTCAAAATACGGAGGTGGGCGGAGAGTCTGTAACAATGTTACCATTCTTGTAATCGGCTCCCGAGTATTTACACCATATTATCATATTGGTGTAAATATATTATCATGATGTCAATTTATCATTTTCTAAATATTGCAGTTATTTTCAATAATGCTATATTGTGTGATGATAGTCATAACTGGTATTGTAGTATACAAATATGTTGGTTACAATGCATATTCAATGTGTAATGGAAATGCCAGCAAAATCTAATATAATATACTGTACTTTAACAACAGTTGTACACAAGACAACAGATAGTTGTGTATGCTGAGCTGAGCCTGGAATGGACACACACACACACATTAAAAAAAGGAAAAAAAACTCTAAAATAAAATACGGAGATAACATGTAAAAAAAAAGTAATTTACCTTACCACAAGTAGCCTCTATTACTGTAATTTTAAATGATATCTTTTTCTTTTAACATATATTATTTGTTATCTAGAGTTATACACCTCTAGAAAACAGAATAATTATCTTTAAATAAATTATAAAGAAAAGCTAAAATACAGAAAATTACTTTTATTATTACAAAGAAGTACCGTATATCTAAGACCATTTACAAGTAAAACACAAAGAAAATAACTTAATTTTACTTTCCAAAAGCCTTAGTTTACATTAACTATCAAATGTTTTGCCAAAAAAATCTGTAATTTTACATGAAATGACTTTATAATTCCATTAAATATTTTTCTTTTAACATATATATCTATATATATGTATATAGAACATAGAACAAATCAAACAGATAAAATAGTGCAATTAAATACAAATAAAATAGAATAGAAATAGTGCAAGAAGAGTCTATATGCAAGTCAATGGAATATGATTACACTGCCGTACCAGGCCGTGATGCAGCCAGTCAGGATACTCTATATGGTGCACCTGTAGAAGATGCAGAGTATCCTGGAGTCCATGTTGAACCTCCTCAGCCTGCGGAACAATTACCTCATAATGTCCAGGGACTTTTCACAGGCAGAGAAAACATATACATGTTGAGAGGAAACTGCATTTTTTTTTTAAACCACCCATACGAACAAATTCCAAACTTAATTGCATCACAACAGAAGGTGTTTATCTGTGGAATAACTGTAATGATGAGCTGAAATACTGTGCAACTTTATCTAAACTAAAACTCTCATTTAGAAACCAAATCCTGTTTCTGAGCAGGACCTGTGAAGTGATGCTTGCTATTTCTTGTCGTTGTAAAAGTTATTTCGTTTTGGTTGTTTTGTTCAAAATAATGATTTGTTTAACCCTCCGATATCACTGTGGACGTTTTTGTCCATATGGGTAATTTTTCACTTTTCATTTTACAATAACTTTGGTTGTGTTGTTGCAAATGGCCTAATTTTTTGCAACAAGGCTATTTTTCTCGATCTATTTTGGAATTCGGTCTTTAATTCACTGTGTAACAAATCGACTACGCAAATTAGTCATTCGAGACAAAAATGTCCACTGCAAAATACTTTGATAAAAACATTATATTCAAAGGTTTTTTTCACAACTTTTTTAGGGTCAATCTTTAAANTCTGTTCATATAAAACCCACACTGCTCAAACTTGGTATATTTGTGTATTTATTTATTTTTGGGGCTATGGGAATGAAGAGAAAAAAAATATATGAGCATTTTATGAGCATGGGATTTTGACCCCTCATATAAACATGCTGCGCTATACTTTGCGGCCACACGCCGTTGTCAAGCAATGCTTATTGATTAGGTCCTTTGAAAAGCAGGCAGTCATATAATTAACTAGAACTAGCTAGATCTGATAGATTTGGACATAGACGCACGCGAGTGAAGTATAACCGGACGCGCGAGAGAGATCAGAGAGCAGATCAGCTGCTGCTGACGGAGAACACGCAGCTCTGCATTATCTCCGCTGTGATGGATCGTTGAACCGAGCAACATACACTAAGAGTTAGACCTAACACACTTAGCTAGTTTATCTACTCTGGAACAAGCTAAACTAGTTATAAATATATTTATTCTTTTCTGTCGGGTCACTTATTACAGGTTCAGCGAGCTGCACAAGACTGACGGGCTGTCAGTGGAGGTAGAGGAAAAGAGAGCACCCCGTTTATTTTTCCCATTTTATTATCCAGAATTACTGTAAATGCATTAATTATGTTTGTTTTTTTCAAATCTCACGTACCCCCTGCAGTACTCCAACGTACCCCTAGGGGTCCGCGTACCCCCATTTGAGAACCACTGATCTAGAGTGTCAAATGCTTTGGCTAAGTCAATAAACAATGCAAAACAAACATATTTTTTATCCAAAGCAGCCTTAATATCATCTAAGACTTTCAGACTGGCAGTCACAGTACTGTGCTTTGATCTGAATCCAGATTGTATAGGGTTAAGGGTGTTGTGTGAATTAAAAAAAAGTTTTAGCTGAGTAGAAACTAGGGACTCAAGAATCTTTGATAACACAGAAAGATTTGAGATAGGACGATAATTATTTAACTCAGTGGGATCACCAGCTTTCAAGAGGGGCGATACAAGAGCTTGCTTCCACACAGCTGGCAGTGTGTGAGTGGACAGGGAGAGATTAAAAATATCAGTTACTGGTTGTGCTATAATCTGAGCTGCAATTTTTAAAAAGAAAGGGTCGAGGCCGTCAGGCCCGGCAGACTTTTTAGGATCAATTGAGTGCAAACCCTGTAAGACTTCAGAGACCGAGAAAGAAGCAAAATCAAAAACAGGGGAGCTCATCTCTTGACTAGGGCTGTGAGTACGACCATTTAGAGAGTCATGACTTTGCTCATCAAAAATGTGACCAGCCTTTTTGAAGTGAGCATTGAAAGCATTAGACATACCATCTGAATCTGAAATAAAATAATCACTGACCTTCAGTTTTTGTGGGAAACTAGAAACCTTCTTGTTCTGAAGTGATTTAATTGTTTTCCAGAACTTAGAATGGTCATTAAAACAATCAGTGGTTAAGCTCAGATAGTAATCAGCTTTAGCTTTTTTAATAAGGGCTGAACGTTTATTTCTGAGGACACGAAAAAGAAGCCAGTCATCACTAGTGTTAGACTTTCTAGCTAAAGACCATTGCTATTGCGATCATGAATTAGATCAGATAATTCTCTAGTAAACCATGGAGTGTTCCTATTCTTAACTCTGAATTTTCTAAGGGGGGCATGTCTATTAATAATCTATAAAAAGTGATCAACAAAGAATTGGACCGCAACATTGACAGATGGAATTAATGCAATGAAGTGCCATTTAACCTCCGCCAGATCATGTTGGAAAGCCTGCTCAGAGAAGTGTTTGAAGCAGCGCCTGAGCACAATAAGGCCCTTAGCTTTGAGCAACTTAGTGCTCCTAATGCAAGCAATAGTGCAATGGTCACTGATATCATTAGGAAAAACACACATATTTATGAGCTGCATTTGTTAGAATGACATCTATAAGGGTATCGTTATTAGGTTTGGCAGGGTTTATTCTAGTGGGACTATCAATAAGCTGAGTTAAGTTCAAAGAATCACAAACCTGCTAAAACTGTGAAGATTTATCACTCAACCAGTCCCAATTGAAATCACCCAATAATATGATTTCAGAAGAAAACGTTGACAACAATTCAGTAGGGCTAGTAGTTGCATCCATGATGGCCTATAACAGCCAATAACAGTGAGAGGAGCATTTGCTATAGTTATTTGGACTGCTAGCAACTCAAATTGCCTTGGAATTGAAATTGAATGAAGGACAGAGAACTGTGGTTTCTCAGCAGTGTATAATAGCAGTTGCAACACCACCAGCTCTGCCCTTACGATCCGTCCTGAATACATTATATCCATCAATGTGAATAAAAGTGTCAGTGACAGATGGTTTATATGCTAGTTATTGAGATATTTCTACATTTATTTTTACATTTTATAAATGTAATTTCTTTATTTAAATAAGGTCACTATCTTTCCATATATAGCAGCGGCCTGACGAAGATTTGCTTATAATTCAAAGATAGTGAACCTAGTTTCTGATGACGGAATTTCTAATAACTTGTAAAATTATGCACAAGACATACAGTAGTATTTGTAGATAGTTACAGCTATAAATACACAGAGTCATAAAGATTCAATATAGTGTGAAATAGATGATTTGGCAATCTCAAAGCCACTTAAAGGAATAAATGATGTAATTGTTCCTAAACATGGCCCCCCATTTACTTCAATTAATTAAAAACATGTCATTCTTAGTTAACTGTCAAAGCATGCGAGGAAAAAGAAAAATGTTTTCTTCAGCAATTGGAAGTAAAACAGGGTGAGTATTTCCATTAAGTATTCCATTAAGCGGAAATAAAAATTATTATAAATGGCTTTATTTTATAAAATAAAAAACAATGATTTTGTGTGAGAGCTCTGGATTGAACAGTAGCTACAGTAACAGATTGGTGTAGTCAGCACACAAAGGTCGAGTCTTGGCACAACATGGAGGCGCGGGGTACTAAACAGTGCACCCTTGTGTCGCTGCTCTTTCACTGCCCTTGCTGTGGCCTCTAACTATCACACACACACACACACACACACACACACACACACACACACACACACACACACACACACACACACACACACACACACACACACACACACACACACACACACAGGGTGCAAACCTTTACACCAAGTTGAGAAACTGTCCGGCACAGTGGAATAAGTGACGCTCAGAAGTGTCTGGGAATGTTGAAGCTATAATCAGCACAATGTTCTTTGTTCCTTCTTTCTTTCTTTCTTTTTCCTCCCTCCCTCCCTTTCTCCTCTTTGGAGAGTTGCAACAGCTGCCACGAGCTGTGTGGCTGAAGATGATTGGATTTATCCAGGAGAGAGTTCACTGTGGGCCAGGTGCTGCCGTGGGAATCCTTCTCAGGAGGAAAATCTCCCTTTCACAAATCCTCATGTGGTCATCAGTCTGTGAACCGTAAGCGCACTTCACTGACTGCAGGACATGACTTTCTTTCCAGGCACATTGAAAAGTGATACAAATGTTGTTTTGGTTCAAATGTTTGTTGGGAAAAGCTCATCTGCTTTCTTCTGAGAGTTAGACTAAAATATCAATATCTCACATAATGTACCTATACAATGAATATGAAGCTATTGCTAGCAGCCACTTAACTTAGCTTAGCACACAGACTGGAAACAGCAGAGCAGGCGGCCGGTTAGCATAGCCTAGCAACTCATACTACAAAACAATCCGTTTTTCAGATATTTATGTACAATGCTTTGGTTTATCACTTACATTTAAACGCAATACATGTGCAGACACGTATACATGGGAAATATAAAAATCTTACACTAATACATTAGTAACTGGAGGTGTCAACCTGGAAGTGGAGCAGAAGTAAATTGCTAACAAATGAAAATACTCAAGTAAAGTAAGTACTAGTACTTGTGGGCAGCAAAAGTGCCTCAACAAGTCTGGAATCAAACACAAGAGGGAGATATTGCAGCAGGAGTTTCAGTCTCACTAATGTGTGAATTCATCCTATATTTCTGTAAAGATGGTTTAATGTACTGTGTCATGCATATTATAACAAATTACAATCGTTCACTAATGCCTGACATTGACCAATTGAGAAATCAAGAAAATATTTGGTAGATTAATTGATAATAGAAGTAATTGTTAGCTGCTTCCCAAAGGGAAATGTTGAACTGTAAGTGTTTCAATGTTATATGACAGATTAAATAATAACTTTATGTCTTCCATATGATATGGACTCGCAGTAAAACCATCAGTAAGGCAAGTTTATTAATATAGCACCTTTCAACACAAGGCCATTCAAAGTGCTTTACAACAATGAAAGACATTAAGAAAATGGCATTTTAAAACAGTCATTAAAAAAAAGTCTTCAGCCTGGATTTAAAAGTAGTCAGAGTTGCAGTACAGCTTGCTACCCTTTTCCCTCAACCTATCCTGAGGGAGTGCATGTACGTAGACACGTTTAGCTGCTATAGGCTTAGACTGTCGGGGGACACCTTACTTCTTCCTTCTCTCTGTCTATACCTGTGTACTCTCATGTTCCGAATAACCCAGCTTCCCCCAAATTTCTTTTTGGTGTCTATGTACCCCGGGATCCTGAGTCGTGGCTGATCCTGTTGCTGTGGTCCTGAGTCCTGGATCCTGGATCCTGAGTCCTGGACTTCGAGTCGTGGCTGAACCTGTCACTGTGGTCTTCCCTGATGCCTCCCACAGGATTGTTGACATCCTTGTGGATTCATCTTTACAGAGACATGCATTTCCAAACATTTGGTCTACCTATGTTGCAAATGTATTATCTTTTCAATTTACAAAAGGCATCTATTGCACGTCTGTCCGTCCTGGGAGAGGGATCCCTCCTCTGTTGCTCTCCCTGAGGTTTCTCCCATGTCTCCCTTTAAACTGTGGGGTTTTCTCTGGAAGTTTTTCCTTGTACGATGTGAGGGTCTAAGGACAGAGGGTGTCGTATTGTCATAGTGATATTCTGTACAAACTGTGAAGTCCACTGAGACAAATGTAACATTTGTGATATTGGGCTATATAAATAAACTTGATTGATTGATTGATTGATTGATTGATCCCGGGAAGTACTGCAGGGTTTCACAGCAGGTGTTGTTTTTCTATTAAATATTGCATTATATAAACTACAAATCATGGCATGTGGAATAAATACAATAATTAAACTTAATGCAGATTTTAAACCTTTGACCGACATGTTTTGATCATACAATGGTAGATTTTAAGAATTGGGGAAGGAAAACGTTGCAATACATTTTAAGATGTTTATTTTACTTACTTTGTCTCATGTGTCGGCTCATTTCTCCTTCATTTACTAATAGTTAACATTAGATCACCTGGGGAAATGTCATGGTAATATTTATACCGGATTCATCTAAAGGAGTCTGTTATAATGTGTACAGTGTGCTGCATTAATATTGCAGTGAATTGAAGTCCCCTTGTTTTCAGCTTTTCCTACTGCTGTTCAGTTAGTGTTGTGCTGCTCAGGTGATGTCATCCTCTTAACAGAGATGTTGGTTTTACAATGCTTCACATCACTGCAGCTGCACCGAGGAAGCAGTTTATCAATCCTTCATTTGACCCAAACCTTAAACAGATGCTTTTTATATGATGGACGACGGAGAGCGATAGTTGGTTTTACACTTGACTTTTGAATGATTGAAAGATGGACTTCAGTCTGACTGCTGCCGTTTACCTCCTGGTCATCACACGCTACATGGTAAGTTTGCAACTATCAAAAGGAAATATTGTACAAAATCTGCAACAGTTACTATAAACCGTTATTTATGTATTTGGGAAATGTCCCTAAATGATAGTTAGAACAACCGTGGGTTACAGTGATGCAGGGGGATGAAAACATGTATTAGACACTGTGCATAACGTCTTGTAGAATGTAATGAAAACTAAGGTGAGCATCAATTCAATTAACCCGCTTTTTTTTTGGTGCCCATTTTATTTTATTCTATCAGGCGATGTCAACTCATCCAGAGTGTTTAATTGTTCTTTATATACAAAATAAAGAAAATGAGTGTAAACTACAGATGAACGCGAATGCTTCACTTCAGCCGAGTAATACAAGTGCAGGTAACTGATCTAGGGACACAAATAAATGAAGTTCAAAGCATAATAGAAAGATTTTCTCAGTGATTCCTATGTATTTGAATGTTAAGGTTGTGTGATGGAGTGGGACGGAGTGAGTTGTTGGCCGTCTGCCTCTGAGGGACAGATGATCTCTGTCCACTGTCCTCTGCCCTTACTGAAGCCTGACACTCCTCCAGGTAAACGTTCTATATCACACACAGACACCATCAAGTCTGCAGAGTAACCTTTAAAAAGGGATTCTAACAAGAAAATTATAACATTTAAAAGACAATGCTTCTGTAGATGCAATAAAAAAGTCAGTTAAAACTATGTTAAATGAATGAAACGTACATTTAAAGACACATTTTCGGCATAAATGCTACTATAATTAAAATAACAATTATTCAAACGTCTGAATGTAAAGTCAAGGTGTCGCCCTGTTGTCTGAATACTGTCCTCCCTACTTTGCATGGGATAATTATTATAATGTTTATAGGAATATATTGTATGTCCCCACACAATACCATATTATTAACTTACTTATTTAATTTATTTCAATAATCTAAAAAATATTTTGTGTTGCAGAAATATATACAATTCACAATTTCTCTCTTATGTAGTCATTTGATTCAGTTACCTACATCTAATAGCATAACAACAAGGCTTCATTTATTTCCAAGGATTGTTTTAGAAATTATTTTTTTGATTTAAGACTTTAGCATCCTAAAGTATCCTGAAACGTTTCCCTCACAGTTCTCATCACGAGGCAGTGTACAGACCGAGGATGGAGTGAGCCCAGCGTGCCGTATTATACAGCCTGTTACTATGAAGGTGAAGAGGAAGAGGAAGATGGAGACATGGGCAAAGAGGTACAGTGGAGAGTTCAGCATGCCTTATGATCTGATTCAAATCCCTTTTGCCAGCAGGGAACTAGAGATTCAGTCCTTTAAGTCTCTGATTAATCAATATTTCATAGTTCCCTCCAGAAAAACTACTTTGATACCCTGAGGTTGATCTACAGCGTCGGGTACGGAGCGTCTCTGGCTGCTCTCTTCATCGCTGTTCTGCTCTTCTGATGCTTCAGGTTGCTTTATTTTCACATCATAACAACTTAGAGTCAAATCTAGAAATTCAAATGTAATAACAAAATCTTTGTGACAATGTCTCCTCTCAGGAGGCTGCTCTGCACGCGCAACTACATCCACCTCCACCTGTTTGCGAGCTTCATGCTGAGGAGTCTCGCTGTGTTCGTCAAAGATGTCGTGTTGTTTGCCGACAAAAGCACGGACCACTGCACCGTGTCCACAGTAAGAACAGCGGGGGGGGGGGTCAAAATGAGGGTGTTTTATTTATGAAGAGTATTTTCATTATCGGTAAATTTGTCTTTGTGTCCTACATTTTGTAGTCATCTATACAAGATGGTTATTGGTCAATCTGCCAATTATTGTGTTTTTGGAGAAATTCAAAATGTCCATGAGCCCAAGATGACTTGATGTCTTATTTCGTCTGGGAAAAGTACAATCCCAAATTATTTTGTATGGCGCAAAAAAACCCTCCGGTTTCAAAAGTTTTAATCTGAAAATATTTGTGCATGTTTGCCCTTTTTTTATTCAGTAAATGACTGAAACGAATTATGCAATTTGCCAAGTGAAATGTTGAGATAAACCTGTGTATGAGAGCGCACTTATTCCCGCCTCCAAGCCCCATCCACCACCCGTTCTTCAAAGGTGGTCTAACTTACAAGGTTCGCAAGCTGCTCGAGGTCCGCAATAGGGGTCGAGGCAAGCAATTCCTGGTGGATTGGAAGGGTTATGGTCTCGAGGAAAGGTGCTGGGTTCCTGCAAGATTCATTGTTGACAAAACTCTGATTCAGGATTTTTATGATCGGCCTGGGCCATCAGGAGTCGGCCCTAGAGGGGGGGTACTGTTGTGCACCGACAGAAATGTTGAGATTTATGTTGTTTTTGGGTTGTATTGTTTTCCACTTCCTGTTTTGTTTTGTCACTTACCGTTTACCTGTCATTCCAGACTCATCAACACCAGCCCCAGCCCGGATTGTGTTCACCTGTCACCCCTTCTGTGTCTCCTGTGCTCATCAGCGTCAGCCCCGACCTTGATTGTTCCCACCTGTGTCTGATTGTCTTGTGTTTAAATTCCCCTGTTGCCCAGTGTTCTTTGTCTAGTGCCATGGTCAGATCTTGCGCTTGTCTTTTGCCACAGTCAGGTCTATGCTCTTTAAGTGCTCTTGTGAGAGTTTTTGATCCTCACTACGTGAGCCTTTCATTTTGTTCTCCATTTTTGTAGAGACCATTTTTTGTTGATCATTTTTGCTGTTCTTGGAAAAATAAAGTATCTTACAAATACTTTACCTCTGTCTCCCGGGTCATACAATTGGGTCCTACCTCCTAAGTGTCTGAGTTCGTAACAGTTTTTAAGTAAAAAACAATTGACAAATAACAAAGTAAGAGAGCAAGTATTGCAAACGCCTCCAAACATTCATATAAAATGGAGTACTTGACAATATAAATATTATAAGGATGCTAGAAATGAAAATGTGCAAAAGCTCACAGTGTAAAGTACGTAATGTATAAAGTATAATGTGCAATGTAAAGAGATCATTGTGAAAAAGATATGCATTAGTAACCAATTGAGATTTGAAGTGTACGTTACATTTTGTGAACAGGAGAAAAGTCTATCTCGTAATAAATTCTAATACTTTTTTTGTTGATTGACTGATTGAAGTCGAGTTTGCATTTAAACGGGCCTACTCTAAAACAATTAGATCATTGTTCATAACCATATCGCAATTAAAACCGACCTTGATGTACAAAATATAAAAAAAACACTTTTGTGCTTTAAAAGGTCTCCTGCAAAATGCAAAATACACTTTTTGATGTCCTCTATACATAAATATGTGTCCCTGAAAATACAACCCTCTCTCTTTTCCCCCACACCACACAACCCGTGAGAGAGAAAGCATTTGAGCTCCATACTTTTTCAGAAATAATCCTTGATGTGGTTTGGAACATAATATGGCGTTTAATCATGGCAGCATTTAGCTGAGTATCTGGGTAGAATTCTCCTGCGTGAGCTCTCGTCTCAGCTTTACTTTATTTATTTTAATAATCTACGGACCCAGAATCAGCATTTCTTTAACAGGGCTGAAATAGAGTGGTATGAGGCATGGCTAGAATGGCTGATCTGTATTTTGAGCAAAACACTTTATACAGTAGACAGGTTTTTTTATATATCTGAGACCTATGGCATATGCCTAATAATAGTATAATAGGAGACCTTTAACACTTTTATGCTACAACAGAAGATTTATACGATACGATAATACTTTATTGTTCAGATCAAGTCTGAAATTTGACTTGCATCACAGCAGCTCCATGTGTAACATCAACATAGACAAATGTGAAGACACAATACATGAAAAACAAACAACAAACATTTAACATAACAGCACTATCACTGAGAAAAAACATACTATAAGAGCCTTCAGCGTGCATTTGATCTCGGATCAGATCTGAATTTACTGTGGGGATTGACTGATGCACAAAGGAGTGCTGCCTTCAGTGTGACTTTATTGCATCGTGGGACCCTGTATCCCCCATTGGATGGTAGCAGTTCATATTCGCTGTTCAGAACATGGTTTGGGTCCGAGATGATGTTGTTGGACAGTAGGGGCTGACTGGGACTAAAAATCAGCCCGGGACTCTCGACTGGCCCACTTCGGTACCGCAAGTAAATACCGCTAGTAAATTGACAAGGGGGAGGGGGGTGACTTATCCGACCGGCCCACCTCGGTACCGCAAGTAAATACCGCTAGTAAATTGTCGACGGGGGGATGCTAGTCATAAAGTCTCTGACAGGGTTGACCAACAATCTTTGAGAAGATTGTGAACAGATACATTACAGTAATGTAAGGCACAACTTTTGGAAGAATGATAAATGCTTTGATTTGAAACTGTTCTGTAATGTTAAACCCTTTATTTCTCCTCAGCTCTGGTGCAAAGCGTCTGCGACGTTCTTCCACTTCTGTGTTCTGTGTAACTTCTGCTGGCTGCTGGTGGAGGGTCTGTACCTGCAGAGCCTGCTGCTCTTCACCTTCTCTCACACCACCAAGCTCTTCAGGGTCTACGCCGTCATCGGCTGGGGTTTGCAGTATTTAGATTCATGCTAACTGTATCCATGTGTATCCACCTGTATTGCTGATTAAGGATCTGATTTTATAGGTACTCCCTCAGTGACTCTTGTAATCTGGGCCCTGCTGAAGAATCAGCTTGATGATGATGGGTCAGTATTGTGCAAATATCTCTCAGATTTTCACATCATTATTTGATGTTAATGGAGGGTCATTTCTGTATGTACAGGTGTTGGGATAACCTGGAGAGCCACTTGTGGTGGATTATCAAGATTCCCATCCTGCTCTCCATCTTTGTAAGCACATGTTCACCACACATATCTCCAGCAAGAACTACATTCTGGGATTGATTTTGAACATGTCCGCTTTTAACGCTTTTCTTATAGCAGCTTGGAAGTGACAATATATCCCCAGAGGAAGCTTTCTTGCTTTCCTTTTTAAAGGGATAGCTCAATCTTTTGGGGAAATAAGGCTATATGCTTTAATACGAAGAGTTACACGAAAAGATTGATACCACTTGTGGTGAAAGAAGCATTCTCTTTGACTTGCAGAATAAGTAGCAAAACTATAAGGTAAACATATTCTGTCCTTACTTAGGAATACATTCAAACATCTGCGCATTAAGGAAACTCAAAGTACCAAAAGTATTCATTATGCAGAATTATCAAAACTGATATGCCCATTCCAGAATAATATAGACTAACATTTTATGAATGAGTTGATGTGTTCATTCACTTTCACACTGCTGGAAGATTTTCTTAATATGCTGCCCAGTTACTTAACCTATAAACACATCATATCAATTAGTTTGTAGATTGTATAATTCATCTCAATCTGCAAGATTCTAAAGCTAAATGAAGTGAAGAAAAAGTCTAATATTTCCCTCTGAAATGTACATTTATTTTTTGTTATACAATCTACTCATGCATACCATATTTATATACAGTATGTCTAATAAGTATGTTACAAAATTAAACAGACAGCAAACATGTACAGTTAAAAAAAAGCTTTTGAGATTGATTGTTATATTTGGATGGACATGGTGCTAGCTGTTTCCCCCTTTTTCCTGTCTTTATGCTAAAATAAGTGACTGGCTGCTAGCTGTAGCTTCATATTTATAGGTTACCTGAAAGTGGGAACAATAATCTTATCAAACTCTCGGCCAAAAGTTTCATCCATACCTTTAATCAAATGTGTTGATTTGTCAGACTGATTTTGTAATGGACATATTGTTTTTCATGGATAAATTATTCCTACAGAAGACATTCAATATTAAACAAATGACCATCACATTGGGGGTACATGTCTCATCATTTTAAAGAATGTAATCCAAAACAAAATGTACATTAAATGGTCTTCAACATTTTGTCTTCAGTAATTGTAATGTTATTTAAAATTCCTGTTTCCTTGTTTCTTGTCTAACATTGTAATTCATGGTCAACTATGCGCATTTAGCTGCTGTAATGAAGAATCATCTCAGACTTGAACTGAGGAAAGAGTAATATTGCATCGTGTATTGAGTCTGCAGTAACTGTGATAAAATACTCAACAGGTGAACCTCGGGATCTTCCTGAACATCAGCAGGATCATTGTTCAGAAAACAAAGGCCACACATGTAAACCAAAGTGATACCCGGCTTTACAGGTAACTCTCTCCACCCTCCCATCTCTCCTCTGTCAGTGTGTAAAGTGTCCTCTGCTGTCCTCTGTCAGTGTGTAAAGTGTCCTCTGCTGTCCTCTGTCAGTGTGTAAAGTGTCCTCTGCTGTCCTCTGCAGGACCCTGCTGCGCTCCACCCTGCTGCTCATCCCTCTGTTCGGGGTTCACTACGTGGTGTTTGCTCTGATCCCAGAACATCTGGGCGTGGGGCCTCGACTCTACTTTGAGTTAGTTTTAGGCTCCTTCCAGGTAACAGATCTATTATATAAATCTATTCAACAATACTGTATCTGTGGACTATTGGTAAAAGACATTTGACAGTTCGTTTCTGATTATTGTTTTGATTAAAGTTTGGTCTAAAAAAGACAAATTGACAAATTGTATTTGATCATCTTTTTCTGAAAAAAAGTAATTGTTTGTCCAACTAGTGGCCCCTATTAATGGTCATATCAACAGCAACAAACAAATGTTAACATTTGGTATGAATTCATACATGGCGGCTGTGGCTCAGTGGATAATGTGCTAGAATTCAAATCAGGGGATAGCAAGTTCTAGGCCCACTGCAGTCAGCATGTCGTTGTGTCCCTGGGCAAGATATTTCACCCCAAATTGCTCCTGTGGGGATTGTCCACAGTACTGAATGTATGTAAATTGCTTTGGATAAAAGCGTCTAACAAATCTCATGTAATGTAATACATGCAATTACATCACTTTCCTAACTTTTGTTTCCTGTTACTCCAGGGTTTTATTGTTGCTCTGCTGTACTGCTATCTAAATGGAGAGGTAAGATAAGTTTGTATAAAACTAAAATCTACTGTACAACTCAATCAGTGTCAGAATGAACAGCATTAGATCCTCTTTTATCTTTCAGGTCCAAAAAGAAATCCAGAAAACGCTGAGAAGATGGTGGCCTAAGACAGAAACTAACGCCATCAATCTTCCAACACACTGAAGTAAAAATATATTGTACGTTGTTTCGTTTATTAGTTGTCAATTTTTTTAAAAGTCTCTTTGCTATCCAACCACATAAACCATTTATTATGTCACCTAAACATTATCTGTCTCTTTCTTTTTTTTTTATAAAATGCTGTTTAATTCATATTAAATTAATTGGATATAGACTATAGAGCAGGGGTGGGGAACCTAAGGCCTCCGGGCCGTATACGGTTCGCAAGACCATTTGATACGGCCCTCATGGTAATTTATAAACACACGTAAAAAAAAAAAAAATTAAGAAATCTAGACCGCAAAATAATTAAACAAGCGAGTGCCTGTTTTTCCTGGCCAAGGTCAGGGTCCTTGAACACAATACGAGCCTAACGTGTCATAACGTGGTATATGTCTCGTCTGACAGGGGTGTAGTTCTGCCGGAGAGCACCAGAACGTGTTGACTAGACATGTTGGTGCCCGAGGTGAGATTATGATTTGGCGCCCCTCTAAGCAATACACAATAGAATATATAAAGAATAAATGAAAAATCTCTACAAAAGACCAATACACTACAAAAACTGAAACGTATTGACATGTTGGTTATATACATAAAGAAGGTTTCAAGTGTATTCAGTATTGTATGAACATGTTTTAACTGGGGGGTGGACGTCACATCCTCTATGGGGGTCCGGGGGTATGACGTCCGGGGAAGATTTTTTAAAAACATTTTAAAGTAAAATGCTTCAATCTGGTGCACTTAGAGCAGAATTACTAGAGACTAGATCTAGGGGGTACAACTCTAAAACACCCATATGAAAAAGATCGGTTTACATTTTAATAATCAAATAAGTATGTGAACATAACCAATAACCTACAGTACCATAGCCAATGACAAATAAATGTAACGTATTTTATTTTTTGTTGTTCATTCATATCTTATTTTACCTATTTAACATATATTTATTAGGGCCGGGACTTTAACGCGTTAATTAAGATTAATTAATTACACAAAAATTAACGCGTTAAAAACACACACACAACACCACACTCACACACACATCACTACACACACGGGGCGTAGACATCGAGACACATAACAGAGATCAAGTATGGCTCGTAACAACTAATACTACTAGTATTGCATTTATGTATTCAGCACATACTTGGTAAGAACTTAAGGTAGTCATGTCAGGGCCGACGACACGAAAGGACAGTAGTAATTACCCCGCAGGATAGAAATACTGGCCGAGTCTCCTCTCCTCAAGAGTAAGAGATTGGCTGACGCAAGGGGAGGAGAGAGACTGAGCCAATGGGAGGAGCCGAGTGCGGCGAGAGCGAGCGTAGAGTGACACCCGCCCTGGATTAGAGCTTCTATCCTCAGGCTCCTCCCCCAATCTCTTTACTCTTTCCACGGGTCTGAGAGGCTGCGTGAGTGGAGGTGGATTCGTTGGCCCCGACCTAAAATTGGCTCCCTCTACCGGTCGGTCCCTTTTCACTGATCTTCGGTAAGCGGGCCATACATAACCAGTGTACGTCCGATAAAGTGATGATAAAGAGAACGATTAAAGAAACTAGTTGTATAACATAATAAGAGGTTAGTCCGTTATTGTCATGACTTTACTTTTCCGGATATTCCCTACTTACTCTGGTAAAAAAAATTCATTGATTTGTGTAATGAAAAACGACATTCATTAAGTCTATTTCATTTGACTCAATAAAACTTTACTTCATTGTCATAGCCCCTCTCCTCCCCAAACTAGCCCCCTACACAATAGATCAATGGACCAAAAACGTCCCCAACATTGAAATATATCTCCCGATGATTCTACTAGACTATTCAGAAACTTATCAGACCGCGGACGCAGTCTGAGTGTCGGGTTTACAACGCTCGTTTCTCTACCTATCTCATCTACTCTACACGCGTCGTATCAAACATACACGTAAGTCCGATGACGTGCAACAACATAACAAAACTCCGACTATTGTACTTCGAGACACACCTTTTTCACTGAGGAACTACCCAATCTTACAAGATACTATAAGAACACAAAAGTCACATTACAACTCCAGCACTCTATCCTGAATTAGAGTCACAGAAGCTATGCGAACACGCAAGTTCAGTATAAATACTATATAATGAGTGTTGATAAGGTTCCGTGTCGAAAGGTCCCAATGCGCAAGCCGACCCCAACGCAGAAAATCTATAAATACATAACACTCTAAGTACACAAGTTATACATTACTGACGCCAAACCTCAGTAAGAGCTCTAACAATATATTCCACCGAATGAATCACTTACACTACGTACATTTAGGTTTCTTATCCACAATTTTGAACACCCTATAATTTTTATACGTACTGAATTTAATCCCGGCCCTGAGACTATTTTTTTAATTAGATTAATTAATGTCCGAAACATTATTAATTAGCAGTTAATTAGCGCTAAAAAATTGCGTATATTTTAACACTGAACTGTACACCTTTCTACGTTACAACAAAAGCTATGTAACCTCACAATCATATGGTAACTATTATAGTAACATCGACTTAAATAATGTAATAATCGAATTCGTTGTTTTGTAACAAATAAAAAGTCCTCCAGAATTGGTTATTAGTCTTTTCACGTTAAAAACGGTATTTACATCGTTTCGTATAATCCTTATAATCATGTAAAGTCTTCTAAGTACTCGGATATCCATCCATCTGGAAGGACATTTTATATTTGTGAACAAAATTCATTTTGGTATATGAAAGTTCATGTAAGTCTTGTAACCTTTGGGACTGATAATCTTTTTTGTAGAGGAGACACGAAGTCTCCGTATTGTCTGAACACTAAATGAGGCTCTATGTCAATCTAAATATTCCTTCCCATTATATAAAACTCAACGTATGAGAGAGTTATCAACATGGAACCAGGCTCTCTATTAGTATCTCATTCGTTTGAACACCCACCTAATATCAAGCATATTGATATTCTCAACGGGCAACGTGGTTGTTGCATATGTTCAAGATTGTATATTACACAATGTATTCACAAAAAGTACATAATTGTTATTTTATTACCCTCAACCGGTAACACCTAACTGACGAAAGTTAGGAGCGGATATATAGGAAGTTCATAAGGACTACTAATATATTTATAAAGATGACAACGTCATCCGGTGGACATAACTAAGTTCCGCCACCTGCGCTTAATCCCCAACATACCCAGGAACGATTACCCCCAAAAGACTCACAGCCAACATATAAAAATCCCTGCAGGTGCAAAGTTCGATCGAAAGGTGCAGATATATCGACGGGATATCACTCACCATAAACCTACTCCAACTATGAACCTCCCAAACCTAACAACAGGACGCCACTGTTACGCTTCACAAGGAAATACCGTATTCAACGTATTATGTGGCACGAAACTAACTCCCGCGCGAAGTCACGGTCAAAGGCAAAAAAAATTTACTGTTTACACGGTACGTGCCCCGTGCATTGCTGTCAGCCCATCCGTAGTAGTCGAAGAAGCAATGAGCAAACTGATTAACAAGATGACACCAAACACCAACAGACACTTCATTACTGCAATCAACCACGAGGTAAATTTAGCCATGAGAACAAGAAGTGACTATTGCGCTAAGTAAGAGAGCCGGGGAGAGGGGCCGTCACTCTTTTGCAAGGCGCCACGTTTTATTCACCGCAATTTTA